>NC_074697.1:28132961-28270461 GCF_029448725.1 Salvelinus fontinalis
ATCAAGTTGAAGTAGGCTGTGATTCTATGATAAATCAACAATTACCTTGGCTCCTTGCAGCCACAAGGTCTTTTTGATGCTGCACTCGCGTAACAGATGGTCAGCCTGCCACGCAGTCTCCTCGTGGATTGCAATGTAATCGGCCATAATCGGCGTCCAAAAAGGCTGATTACAGATTGTTATGAAAACTTGAAATCGGCCCTAATTAATCGGCCATGCCAATTACAATGATCATTTAACATGGTCAATTTCAGAAAATGTTAAAATAACATAAACATACTGTAGACAAATAGGCTATGGTGTAATGGAATGTTTTGCCTTGTGTGGTAGGTTTTGTGGTATTTGACACTCTTATGTAGGTGTAATAACCAGCCATAATATAACACAATATGTCACAACAGGTCTAAATATATGTGTCATGACAGTGTTATGACCATATTATGACAAGTTATGTCACGTTAAGTCAGCTGTTATGACATATTATGACATGGTTATGTCCTTTGAAGATTTAAATGCCCATTGCAGTAAAACATTTGATTTCCTGTGTTTTATATACATTTCCACACTACGAGGTTGGAATAATACTATGAAATTGTGAAAATGCTGATAATACCCTTTTATTGTAAAAACTGTTTGAAAAGGCCGGCTGAAATTTCAGCATGTTTTGGTGAGATAGAGTTTTGGCCTGCCTGGTGACATCACCATGAGGTAAATTAGTTAATAGACCTATAACAAAGAGAGTTCCAAACCTCTCTGCCAATAACAGCTCATTTTCAGTTTTCCCCTCCCACTCAGACCACTCCCAGACAGTCCTAGCAAAATTATTGCATGAGAAATTTATATATATATATATTTTAAATAATTTTAATTGAAAATATTCACAGTATGTTACTAAATTGTTACCCAGAAATTATTTGATATTAAAATAAAAACAGCTGCATTGGACTTTTAACCTGTTGGGGATGGGGGCGCTGTTTAGACTATTTATGCTAATGTGGCTAATTTTTTAAACGGCTTCCCACAAAATCCTTGATCGTACAATATGCATATTATTATTATTATTGGATAGAAAACAGTCTATAGTTTCTATAGGAGTTGAAATTTTGTCTCTAAGTGGAACAGAGCCCATTCTACAGCAATTTCCCTGACATGGAGTCAGATTTGAGAAACGTTGGCCACTTTTCTGAAGTCATTTAAACGGGCACTGTCGTTGCTATGACTATACGGACACTTCTTACGTCTTCCCCTGGATGCCTTTACGTGATGACGATTCCAACGGGCTCGATTGCTCGTTCACAGGCCCTACAAATGAAAAAAACCTTTAGCTAGCAAGTCTTTTCTTGCTGCGTAACGCGCGTGGAAGACACCGACCCTCTCCTGTTCCAAGCATTAGTTTAGCCTGTTATATTTCTCCGGTCATCTTTTCACTCGTTATAGGAGTTACAAACATCACAAAGTAGTTAATTTAAAGCGTTTTATAGCAATTTATATCCGTTTAGTGCGATTTTGGGACATTTATTTTTGCAACGATGTGAAAAGTTGGGAACGCTTTTCAGTTCATCCCGAACGTAGTTGACATTTCCACATGGCAAGAGGACAGCTTTCCACCAAAAGACGATTTCTCCCAAGAAAGGATCCTTTGCCCAAGATACTGATGGAAGAACAGCTCAAGGTAGGACATTTTTATTATGATAAATCGTGTTTCTGTCGAAACATTTTAGTGGCTTAGGACGCCATGTTTTTTGACGTAGCTTCGCTTGGCGCAAACTGTATTGAAAAGTAAGGATAAATTAAAAAATGTAATAACGCAATTGTATTAAGAATTAAATTGTCTATCAATCCCTGTCCACCCTATATTTTTTAGTCACGTTTATGAGTATTTATGTATAAGAGTAGATCACTGTCTAAGTGGCGCAAGGACGTTTTCTTTACCAGCTTGTCTACATTTCACATTGTCTAACCATGATTTTGGTGGCTAAATATAAACATTTTCGATCAAACTGTATATGCATGTTGTAATGTGATGTTACAGGAGTGTCATCGGAAGAATTCTGAGAAGGTTAGTGAAAAAATTAATATCTTTTGGCGATGTTGACTTTTATCGCTCACTTTGGCTAGAATCAATGCTGGGCTGCTAATTGCTATGTGCTAAGCTAATATAACGATTTATTGTGTTTTCGCTGTAAGACACTTAGAAAATCTGAAATATTGTCTGTATTCACAGGATCTGTGTCTTTCGATTCGTGTATGCTGTGTATTTTTACGAAATGTTTGATGATTAGTAGTTAGGTAAACACGTTGCTCATTGTAATTATTCTAGTCCATTTGTGATGGTGGGTGCAATTGTAAACTATGCCATATACCTGAAATATGCACTTTTTTCTAACAAAACCTATCCCATACCATAAATATGTTATCAGACTGTCATCTAATGAGTTTTTTTGTTGGTTAGGGGCTATAAATATCTTAGTTTAGCCGAATTGGTGATGGCTACTGGTGTTGGTGGACAAATAAAAGATGGTGGATTATGCTAATGTGTTTTTAGGTAATAGATGTACATCTTTACATATTGTGTCTTCCCTGTAAAACATTTTAAAAATCGGAAATGTTGACTGGATTCATAAGATCTGTGTCTTTCATTAGCTGTATTGGACTTTAATGTGTGAAAGTTAAATATTTTAAAAAAATATTTTTTTTGAATTTCGCGGCACTGGTTTTTCAGTGGGGGGGGGGGGGGTGTGCCGCTAGCGCCACGCTGATCCTAGACAGGTTAACCTGTCTAGGATCAGCGTGGCGCTAGCGGCACACCCCCCCCCCCCCCACTGAAAAACCAGTGCCGCGAAATTCAAAAAAAATATTTTTTTAAAATATTTAACTTTCACACATTAAAGTCCAATACAGCTAATGAAAGACACAGATCTTATGAATCCAGTCAACATTTCCGATTTTTAAAATGTTTTACAGGGAAGACACAATATGTAAAGATGTACATCTATTACCTAAAAACACATTAGCATAATCCACCATCTTTTATTTGTCCACCAACACCAGTAGCCATCACCAATTCGGCTAAACTAAGATATTTATAGCCCCTAACCAACAAAAAAACTCATTAGATGACAGTCTGATAACATATTTATGGTATGGGATAGGTTTTGTTAGAAAAAAGTGCATATTTCAGGTATATGGCATAGTTTACAATTGCACCCACCATCACAAATGGACTAGAATAATTACAATGAGCAACGTGTTTACCTAACTACTAATCATCAAACATTTCGTAAAAATACACAGCATACACGAATCGAAAGACACAGATCCTGTGAATACAGACAATATTTCAGATTTTCTAAGTGTCTTACAGCGAAAACACAATAAATTGTTATATTAGCTTAGCACATAGCAATTAGCAGCCCAGCATTGATTCTAGCCAAAGTGAGCGATAAAAGTCAACATCGCCAAAAGATATTAATTTTTTCACTAACCTTCTCAGAATTCTTCCGATGACACTCCTGTAACATCACATTACAACATGCATATACAGTTTGATCGAAAATGTTTATATTTAGCCACCAAAATCATGGTTAGACAATGTGAAATGTAGACAAGCTGGTAAAGAAAACGTCCTTGCGCCACTTAGACAGTGATCTACTCTTATACATAAATACTCATAAACGTGACTAAAAAATATAGGGTGGACAGGGATTGATAGACAATTTAATTCTTAATACAATTGCGTTATTACATTTTTTAATTTATCCTTACTTTTCAATACAGTTTGCGCCAAGCGAAGCTACGTCAAAAAACATGGCGTCCTAAGCCACTAAAATGTTTCGACAGAAACACGATTTATCATAATAAAAATGTCCTACCTTGAGCTGTTCTTCCATCAGTATCTTGGGCAAAGGATCCTTTCTTGGGAGAAATCGTCTTTTGGTGGAAAGCTGTCCTCTTGCCATGTGGAAATGTCAACTACGTTCGGGATGAACTGAAAAGCGTTCCCAACTTTTCACATCGTTGCAAAAATAAATGTCCCAAAATCGCACTAAACGGATATAAATTGCTATAAAACGCTTTAAATTAACTACTTTGTGATGTTTGTAACTCCTATAACGAGTGAAAAGATGACCGGAGAAATATAACAGGCTAAACTAATGCTTGGAACAGGAGAGGGTCGGTGTCTTCCACGCGCGTTACGCAGCAAGAAAAGACTTGCTAGCTAAAGGTTTTTTTCATTTGTAGGGCCTGTGAACGAGCAATCGAGCCCGTTGGAATCGTCATCACGTAAAGGCATCCAGGGGAAGACGTAAGAAGTGTCCGTATAGTCATAGCAACGACAGTGCCCGTTTAAATGACTTCAGAAAAGTGGCCAACGTTTCTCAAATCTGACTCCATGTCAGGGAAATTGCTGTAGAATGGGCTCTGTTCCACTTAGAGACAAAATTTCAACTCCTATAGAAACTATAGACTGTTTTCTATCCAATAATAATAATAATATGCATATTGTACGATCAAGGATTTTGTGGGAAGCCGTTTAAAAAATTAGCCACATTAGCATAAATAGTCTAAACAGCGCCCCCATCCCCAACAGGTTAATAAGTTCAGATCACCAGTTCTGATGTGAAATCATCAAAGTAAAATCCTCAGGTTCAAATGAGTTAATACTGCATACAGTGGAAATGAGTTAATACTGCATACAGTGGAAATGGGAAATCAAATAAAAGAGAGAGAGAGAGAGAGAGAGAGAGAGAGAGAGAGAGAGAGAGAGAGAGAGAGAGAGAGAGAGAGAGAGAGAGAGAGAGAGAGAGAGAGAGACAGACAGACAGACAGACAGACAGACAGCGGCACCACAGGACGGGAGATACTTTCATGTTCCTGATTTAGGTGCCTATGTCCCTGAGGAGAGACAACTGAAGATAGCTCCGATACGCACTCACTGGGGAAATCAGCTCCCCCCCACCACACCCCGCCTGAACTCCTCTCCTTTGCCTCTCTCTGTTGTTCCTCTTCCTCTCTATCTCTCTCTCTTTCTGTGCCACACACCTCTTCGGAGAGAGATACAAAAAATAAGCCCACACTTATTAAGTGGTGAAACTGACGGGCTGTGCAATGAATGGTGATCCCGTGGCGCCTGTCCACAAAGGCACCATGGCAAATAGCTGGGAATGCAGGGGTTAGAGAGCAGCTAGGAGAACCACTAGATCAATACTGGTTGCAGAAAGGCCAGACTCCTACAGTGTACACTACTTGTATAGGCAGCAGAAATAAAAGGAAACTTAACTTTGCATGACAGTTTTCTTTTCCTTCCATGTATTCGTGAATTATTAAGCAAGCACCACGGAATTTTGAATCCCATATCCCTGGAGTCTCTTGAGAGAGCACAGAGAACAGTAATTTAACAAACTCTTTCATCTAGAATCTGAAGAAACAAAAAAATACAGAGCAGTTTAGCCTACCATTTCCTCACAGCTGTTCAATACTATGAGCTAACTAATGTAACTAGATTGGAATGTGAGGCTGAGGATAAAAGCTGAGCTACTGTATGTTTGTCTTGTCCATACTGTATCAATGGGGTTCAGTCACTGATTCATCAAGCTCATTGTAAGTCAGTTACAATGGCAGGGTTTCATATGCTAATTTGCACAATGATTCCAAGTCAATGTTATTCAACTGATTCCTGTTCTTAGGAAACATTTTTGACATGCATAGAGCAACCAGTTGAACAGGTTTGTGACACACAGCTGCACATCTCACTCTTTCTTTCTTTCTATCTCCCTCTCTCTGTCTCACTCTCTGAGGAAGGGGTGTAATCATCTCGCTGATGGATGACTGACAGCACACTTGCACAACAACCTTATCGCACAGGGCCCTTTTTGTTCAACGCACCATGCCACTATATCATGGGAGCACCCAACCATCTGTGTTGTGCTCTTTAGTGTCCATTCTTCTTGCCCGATGCTGTCCACTGACAAGCTACATGTTGTTCTGCCTGATGCTGTCCACTGACAAGCTACATGTTGTTCTGCCTGATGCTGTCCCCTGACAAGCTACATGTTGTTCTGCCTGATTCTGTCCCCTGACAAGCTACATGTTGTTCTGCCTGATGCTGTCTCATGACAAGCTACATGTTGTCCTGCTTGATGCTGTTCCCTGACAAGCTACATGTTGTTCTGCCTGATGCTGTCCCCTGACAAGCTACATGTTGTTCTTCCTGATGCTGTCCCCTGACAAGCTACATGTTGTTCTGCCTGATTCTGTCCCCTGACAAGCTACATGTTGTTCTGCCTGATGCTGTCTCATGACAAGCTACATGTTGTCCTGCTTGATGCTGTCCCCTGACAAGCTACATGTTGTTCTGCCTGATGCTGTCTCATGACAAGCTACATGTTGTCCTGCTTGATGCTGTTCCCTGACAAGCTACATGTTGTTCTGCCTGATGCTGTCCCCTGACAAGCTACATGTTGTTCTGCCTGATTCTGTCCCCTGACAAGCTACATGTTGTTCTGCCTGATGCTGTCTCATGACAAGCTACATGTTGCTCTGCCTGATGCTGTCCCCTGACAAGCTACATGTTGTCCTGCCTGATGCTGTTCCCTGACAAGCTACATGTTGTTCTGCCTGATGCTGTCCCCTGACAAGCTACATGTTGTTCTGCCTGATGCTGTCCCCTGACAAGCTACATGTTGTTCTGCCTGATGCTGTCCCCTGACAAGCTACATGTTGTTCTTCCTGATGCTGTCCCCTGACAAGCTACATGTTGTTCTGCCTGATTCTGTCCCCTGACAAGCTACATGTTGTTCTGACTGATGCTGTCCCCTGACAAGCTACATGTTGTTCTGCCTGATGCTGTCCCCTGACAAGCTACATGTTGTTCTGCCTGATTCTGTCCCCTGACAAGCTACATGTTGTTCTGCCTGATGCTGTCCCCTGACAAGCTACATGTTGTTCTGCCTGATTCTGTCCCCTGACAAGCTACATGTTGTTCTGCCTGATGCTGTCCCCTGATAAGCTACATGTTGTTCTGCAGACTACATCCAGTCCAACTAGGTTAATGATTAGACATGACAGGGTAAAGGCAACTGAACCATAGCGGCCGTCGACGGCCTTTCTTTAAATTACTATAGCGGCCGTGAACGGCCTTGTTTTTCTAACAATCATCAAATCAACTTTATTTATATAGCCCTTCGTACATCAGCTGATATCTCAAAGTGCTGTACAGAAACCCAGCCTAAAACCCCAAACAGTAAGCAATGCAGCTGTAGAAGCACGGTGGCTAGGAAAAACTCCCTAGAAAGGCCAAAACCTAGGAAGAAACCTAGAGAGGAACCAGGCTATGAGGGGTGGCCAGTCCTCTTCTGGCTGTGCCGGGTGGAGATTATAACAGAACATGGCCAAGATGTTCAAATGTTCATAAATGACCAACATGGTCAAATAATAATAATCACAGTAGTTGTTGAGGGTGCAGCAAGTCAGCACCTCAGGAGTAACTGTCAGTTGGCTTTTCATAGCCGATCATTAAGAGTATCTCTACCGCTCCTGCGGTCTCTAGAGAGTTGAAAACAGCCACAACAATAATATCTGTGTCACTATCGCAAAATGTACTTGCTAGTGTAACGGTTCTCGTCCTCTTCGTCTGAGGAGTAGCATGGATCGGACCAATACGCAGCGTGGTAAGTTTCCATTTTAATTTATTAAAACACTGAAAACTACAAAATAACAAAGTGAATAATACCGAAAACCGAAACAGTCTTGAAATGTGAAACAAACACTACAACAGGAAACAATCAACCACAACACACAATGACAAACAGGCTACCTAAATATGGCTCCCAATCAGAGACTACGACTGACACCTGCCTCTGATTGAGAACCATACTAGGCCCAACACATAGAAATCTAACAACAGAACAAAACATAGAAAAACAACATAGAATGCCCACCCCAACTCACGCCCTGACCAAACTAAAATAAAGACATAACAAAGGAACTAAGGTCAGAATGTGACAGCTAGCAACCTGTTGTCGTATTCACGTGGCTGTTGTCACCAACCAGAAACTGGATACAGGGTATTCTGTCATTGGACTTTTCCAGGTTTTTTAAAACTACATTACTCAAAATGACGGCACAGAAGCGGACAAGACTGTTCACTGTAAAATAAGCTGCATCTATATTGGTGATGTGTGGCTCAGTTGGTAGAGCATGGTACTTGCAACACCAGAGTTGTGGGTTCGATTTGCATGAGGGACTGGGGGACCAGTAAAGAGAGAAAAAAGATTACGAAAATGTCTACACTCCCTACAGGAAATTGATCTGGATGCACTTTGAAAAGTAATGAGGTGAGTGAAGTAAGTAAACAGCAGATATATGTTTGGTGTTGTCGATGTTTGATGCTGTGAAACCTGGGCAATAACACTCCGATTAGCAAATCCTGTCATGTTAACTTGGTTGGTACAGGTGAGCACATTAGCGGCAGAGCTCGAATGACTGCTCTCTGTCTCATGGAAGTAGTTGCAGTGTTTAGCTGTATATAGTCAGCGAACTAGTTGGTTGTTTTGTCTTGTTTCTACCGTTGTAATTCATTTGGAAACAGCCCAAGTTAGTCTGTCAGGCAAGAAAAGTTGTGTGTTGCGGTAAATTAGGGCTGCGCTCACAAAGTGTCAAACTCAGTTGTCACTTTCACTAGCTAGCCATACAGACGACCAGCTAACTAGCCACCGGAATGAAGGCTTGAGTCATTTGTTTTTATTTGTTGGGTTTAGGTTATGGTTTATCATGTTTGCTAGGTGCAGATATTCATAGGCTATACATTGCTTTGTTTAGCTGTCTTGTTAGGGTAGTAGATGCCCGTGCAGAGCTCATATTATGAGTTGGATATTTGTTTATAGTTAACAAGTTGCTTGTTTAGGCCAGTTTCTACCGATGCATTTCATTTGGAAAATGTCCCAGTTTAGTAACTAATCAGCTAACACTGGCAAACTCTGTAGTTAGTCTGTCAGACAAAAAAAGGAAGAGTTAATTGGAGGAGAGAGAGCGAGAGCAGAGAGAGTGTGTGTGTGTGGGGGGGGGGGGGGGGGGGGGGGGGGTATGAGGCGTGTAACTGTATCACACAATTTATTATGGAAAGACCTTATTAGGAAGATAGTATGTGTATGGTTGTGAAAAAGAAAGAGGAAGGAAGAGAGAAATAGTGTGAGAGGGAGAGAGAGTGATTTTGTTCCTGACCACAAATATCCTATTTGTTGCTCCTCTCCTCTCCCTCTGTTACTCTGTTCCTCTAGGTCAGTGAAAGTGAGGGAAGTGATGTGGAAAGTCAGGGTTGAGCAGCAAAAGGCAGGGAGGAAGAGGAGATAGAGATGATTGGAGGGATAGTGATGTGGCGCAAGGAGGAAGGAGTAGAGCGAGAGGAGAGTGAAGGGAGAGAGGAAGAGGAGAATAAAGAGGAGGGAGAGGAGACTGGAGGGAGACAGATATGGAGAGGAGGAGGGAGAGTATGAAGCAGAGGGAGAGTACAGAGCAGAGGGAGAGGAGGCAGCAGAGGGAGAGGAGGAGGAAGAGGGAGATTACACCTGAGAGGGGAGCCTACGTTTCCATGGAGTGTGTCTCACCCTTGTACCACACAGCCTGGGCCATAAGTGATAGTGGCAGGGGTTTTGGAGTTGTTTTTAAAAGTGGTAGGAACTTATATCTGTTCCAGAGCTTGTAATGGATTACAACAAGAAAATGGGAGGGGGTTGACCATCTTGACCAACTGAGGAGCTATTACAATGTTGGACACACAGGCAAAAAATTATGGAAGTATGTGTTTTGGGGGATGCTCAACATTGCCATCATAAATGCATACATTGTGTCGGGGACCCTGCAAAGGCCCCTTCCCAGAAACTGCAGGCTTTGGTCACTGAAGGCATTCACAATGCAGCTTGTGCATTCACTTTGTGATATGGCTACAGTGGTAGGAAGAGGGGAGCCAAGCTTGTGGCACCAGGGTGTGTAGACTGAGTTGTAACTCATTTGAAAGCAGGTGAAGTTTGAAGGGCGATAGAGAGGATGTGTGGTCTGCATCCGAAGTGGACGCAGGGCAAAGAGTTGGAGATGTGTAGAAACATCCTTTGTGTGCTCTACGTGTTCTGAGCCACTTTGCAGGATGGGGCAGTGCTTCCAGAAGTTCCATGACATGTTGTAGACTAAACACTAAAGTGACCGTGTGAAATATTTAGTCCTACAAATATTTGATTGTTTCTGAACTGTTGTGTTTTGTGTCTTCTCTCTTTATCTGCCTCCATCTAATACTTGTTGCATTCACTGAATTGTTGTCACAGTAGGCTGCTATTTCTACATTTTGTGTCAGGCCTGGTCTCTACTAAATATTATTGAGAGAGGTTACCTACATTCTGAAATAGTTGTTCACATTTTTACATTATTACAGAAGTAAGAATTGTTGTCAATCAAATTGTCTACTTTGTGTCGGTTTTCAAATACTTTCTGAAAATTGGTCACATTTTGGATAATTGTATTTATATGTAAATAATATTTAAAAGTATAATATATTATACTTGGTACATGTTGAGTGAGTCATTTAATCAAATGTACTACAATGAAATACTCTAGGGTTTTTCATTGTGTTGAGTGTTAATCCTTTTTTGATAGTGAGTGTCTTCACACAATGGAAGACAAAATTTGTGTTATTATTATTGACATGAATGTGGTATCAGGTTGTGCTCTTTAAAAGTAAGTTAACTTGTAATTGTCATTTGTTCTTTGTTTTTGAGCTATGTCTGTTTGTTTGAAACGTGTGAGAAAATGAGCTTTATCTTGTAAATTCTCAGTAATCTACAGCAGTATTCTAGAATTCTATTGGGGACTAAATTAAGCTGGGGTTTTATCAATTCAGGTCATCAATTCTATGTCTGAGGGGATTGTGACAGAAACATTTCGTACTGAGATTCTGAGACGCAGAAAAATGAGGAGGAACCCAAGGTTTCTTTCTCACTTTCAAAGCTAGGCTATATATTTTGCAATCAATTATTTATTGAAAAGGGTACATTTTAATGTTCATGTAGTTTCTTTAACACTGAGACCAAAACAAGTGTTTCCCCGGGCTCTGTTGAACTGTGCAATGATGAATCACTCCTCTATAGGAGATGTGACTTACTGTAGATTCCACTGATATTAGAGTCAATCATGTATGATGACAAAACCTCCAGATGGATATCATATATTAGATCAGTCTCTGGCCATCTTTCACTGACTATGAAAAATCCGGAGAATAAAAAAATAAAAAAATGTTTTCACAAATGTAGTGCCTTTATCTAGTCCTGTATTAGCTAGCTGTCTGTAACCCAGGCAACAATTATTTTTCAGGACCCCCAACCCCAAACTACTTCCCGCGGCTATGACCTTGTTTAGTGACTGTAATGCCTATGGGGTCTGGATGAACACAGAGGGTTCATGTGAATTCATAAAAGGTAAATAAACCAAGTGCAGAGTGCAATCTATCTGCAACATTGGCTTTATTTTCTACACAGAGCTAGTGTAGCAACACTTAGGCCTACAGCCCCATTTTCAAAACAACTGACAGAAATGCCAAATTTGCAGCCTCTATGACGAGTAGTAAAGAATATGTTGTTGATGATGCAAGAAGGGCATTGTAAGAAACACAGTCCTTGTGAGTTCCTGTGTACCAGAAGAAGAAAATACCAGAAAGGAAAGATGGAGCTATAGTGAATACTCTATTCACTGGCCACACCAAAAAATGGTTGTGTTACAGTGACAGTCACTCCAAAAAAGTACAAAACATATTGAACATGCAGCTCTTAGAGAAGGGGCATATAAATTGAGTTCTCTACTTCAGCTGAAAAGGGACTTCTCCTGAGCTGCTGTGCCTGTTTGTGATGACTGGTGAGATCTTGATGTAAATAAGTAAACACTGAGGATAATAGCGAATGATATTGCCACTCCTATTTTCCATATCTTCAATTTAAGCCTGCTAGAAAGTGCGTGACCTCAGGCCTGGAGGGAAGCAAAAGTTATTCCCCTACCAAAGAATAGTAAAGCCCCCTTACCTGGCTCAAATAGCCAACCAATCAGCCTGTTACCAACCCTTAGTAAACTTTTGGAAAAAATGGTGTTTGAGATCAAATGCTATTTTACAGTAAACAAATTGACAACAGACTTTCAGCACGCTTATTGGGAAGGACATTCAACAAGCACAGCACTGACTGATGATTGGCTGAGATAAATTGATGATAAAAAGATTGTGGGGGCTGTTTTGTTAGACTTCAGTGCAGCTTTTGACATTATCCATCATAATCTGTTGCTGAAAAAAACGGATGTGTTATGGCTTTACATCCCCTGTTATATTGTGGACAAAGAGTTACCTGTCTAACAGAACACAGAGGGTGTTCTTTAATGGAAGCCTCTCCAACAAAATCTAGGTATAACCAGGAATTCCCCAGGGTAGCTGTCTAGGCCCCTTACTTTTTTCAACCTTTACTAACGACATGCCACTGGCTTTGAGTAAAGCTAGTGTGTCTATGTATGAGGATGACTCAGCACTATACACGTCAGCTACCACAGCGACTGAAATGACAGCAACACTTAACAAAGAGCATAAGTTAGTCCTAAATATTTCAAAAGCATTGTATTTGGGACAAATCATTCACTAAACCCTAAACCTCAACTAAATATTGTAATGAATAAAGTGGAAATAAGAGCAAGTTGAGGAGACTAAACTGCTTGGAGTAACCCTGGATTGTAAACTGTCATGGTGTCACCTGTCTTTGTGCTTGTCTCCACCCCCTCCAGGTGTCACCCATCTTCCTCATATCCCCAGTGTATTTATACCTGTGTTCTCTGTTTGTATGTTGCCAGTTCGTTTTGTCTTGTCAGGTCTTACCAGCGTGTTTCCCGTTTCCCTGCTTTCGCAAGTTTTGTTTCCTAGTTTCCCCGGTTCTGACCATTTCTGCCTGCACTGACCATGAGCCTTAGATTTAAAAAAAAACTGAAAAAAATACACCTTATGGAACAGCGGGGACTATACGCCTGCTGTTCTGTACCTTATTGACTCTGCCCTGGATTACGGACCTCTGCCTTTGACCTGTCTTTTGCCTCCCCCTGCTTGGGCCAATAAACATCTCTGACTCTAGGTGTCTGCATCTGAGTCTTATCCTGAGTTCTGATACATGGTCAAAACATATTGATACAAAAGTAGCTAGGATGGGGAGAGGTCTGTCTATAATAAAGCGCTGCTCTGCATTCTTAACAGCACTATCATCAAGGCAGGTCCTACAGGCGCTAGTTTTGTCGCACCTGGACTACTGTTCAGTCGTGTGGTCAGGTGCAAAAAAGAGGGACTTAGGAAAATTGCAAATGGCTCATAACAGGGCAGCACGGCTGGCCCTTGGTTTTACACAGAGAGCTAACACTGATGAACGTGACAGAAGATCCCACCACACACGGACCAAGCAGCGTGTTCAAGAGGAGCAGGGATCCTGGGCCCGGGAGAAAAGAGAGTGGAGGACATCCTGGACCTGGGAGGAGGTAATGGCAGGGGACAAGACCCTGCCATAGAAGCAGGCGGAGGCAGCGAGAGAGGAACGGCGACGATACGAGGGGACACGGCTAGCACGGAAGCCCGAGAGGCAGCTCCCAACTTTTTTTTTTTTTTGGGGGGGGGGGCACACGGGGAGATTGGCAGAGGTAGGGTTTAGACCTGAGCTAACTCCCCGTGCTTACAGTGGGGAGCGTGTGACTGGTCAGGCACCGTGTTATGCAGTGATGCGCACGGTGTTTCCAGTGCACATTCATAGCCCGGTGCGCTCTATTCCAGCTCCCCGCATTTGCCATGCTAGAATGGGCATCCAGCCAGGACGGGTTTTGCCGGCTCAGCGCTCCTGGTCTCCAGTACACCTCTTCGGACCAGGAAATCCTGCGCCGGCTCTACGTACTGTATCGCCAGTACGCCTTCACAGCCCAGTGCGTCCTGTGCCAGCGCCCCGCACTTATGGAGCTAAAGTGAGCATCCAGCCAGGACGCATTGTGCCAGCTCTACGCTCCAGACCTCCAGTGCGCCTCCACAGTCCAGTATGTCCTGTGCCTCCTCTCCGCACTGGCCCTGAGGTGCGTGTCATCAGCCCGGTGCCACCTGTACCGGTCCCACGCATCAGGTCTCCAGTGCGCCTCCACAGTCCAGTACGTCCTGTGCCTCCTCTCCGCACTCACCCTGAGGTGCGTGTCATCAGCCCGGTGCCACCTGTACCGGTCCCACGCATCAGGTCTCCGGTGCGGATCCACAGTTCAGTATGTGCTGTGCCTCTTCCCCGCACTCGCCCTGAGGTGCGTGTCATCAGCCCGGTGCCACCTATGCCGGTCCCACGCATCAGGCCTCCAGTGCGCCTCCACAGTCCAGAGCTTCCGGCGACAGTTCCCAGTCCAGAGCTTCTGGCGACAGTTCCCAGTCCAGAGCTTCCGGCGACAGTTCCCAGTCCAGAGCTTCCGGCGATGTTTCACAGTCCGGAGCCTCCAGCGACGGTCCCCAGTCCGGAGCCTCCAGCGACGGTCCCCAGTCCGGGGTCTCCAGCGACGGTCCCCAGTCCGGGGTCTCTAGCGACGGTCCCCAGTCCGGAGTCTCCAGCGACGTTCCCCAGTCCGGGGTCTCCAGCGACGGTCCCCAGTCCGGGGTCTTCAGCGACGATCCCCAGTCCGGGGTCTCCAGCGACGATCCCCAGTCTGGGGCCTCTAGCGACAAGTTGCAGTCTAGAGTCTTCAGCGACGAGCTGCAGTCCAGAGCCTCCAGCGATGATCCATGGTCCGGTTCCACAAAAGCGGAGGGATTAGCGTAAGGAGGGGGGGCTGCGTCCAGAACCGGAGCCGCCACCAAGGGTAGATGCCCACCCGGACCCTCCCCTATAGGTTCAGGTTTGCGGCCGGGAGCCCGCACCTTTGGTGGGGGGTACTGTCACGCCCTGACCTCTGTTTTTCTATATATTTTGGTAAGGTCAGGGTGTGACTAGGGTGGGTATGCTAGTTTTTGTATGTCTAGGGCATTTGTATGTCATGGGGTTTTTGTATGTCTATGTTGGCCTGATATGGTTCCCAATCAGAGACAGCTGCTTATCGTTGTCTCTGATTGGGGATCATATTTAGGTAGCCATTTTCCTCATTTGTGTTGTGCCATCTTGTTTTTGTATAGTTGCCATGTGCACTACAATACTGCACGTCCGTTATATTCTTTGTTGTTTTTGTTGTAAGTTTCACTATTAAAGAATGTGGAACTCTACGCACGCTGCGCCTTGGTCCGATCCTTTCAATGAACGTGACAGCATGATACACAGTTACCTATCCTTTGTTTGATCGGTGCATAATGATACTATACTAATACTATCCAGGATGTGGCGCTGAAAAGACACCCAACAGGGTTCCACTAATAAGGTTAAAGGGCAATTCCGCCACCTTTCAACCTCATTCATTATGTCCAGCACCAAACCAGTGTCTACATACACTACATGGCCAAAAGAATGTGGACACCTGCTCATTGAACATCTCATTCCAAAATCACGGGTATTAATATGGAGTTGGTACCCCCTTCACTGCTATAACAGCCTCCACTCTTCTGGGAAGGCTTTCCACTAGATGTTGGAACATTGCTGCAGGGACTTGCTTACATTCAGCCACAAAGGTCACTGAGGTCGGGCACTGATGTTGGGCAATTAGGCCTGGCTCACAGTCGGCGTTCCAATTCATCCCAAAGGTGTTCGATGGGGTTGAGGTCAGGGCTCTGTGCAGGCCAGTCAAGTTCTTCCACACCGATCTCGAAAAATGATTTCTGTATGGACCTCGCTTTGTGCACGGAGGCATTGTTATGCTAAAACAGGGAACTGTTGCCACAAAGTTGGAAGCACAGAATAATCTAGAATGTCATTGTATGCTGTAGCGTTAAGATTTCCCTTCACTGGAACTAAGGGCCCTTGCCTGAACCATGAAAAACAGTCCCAGATCATTATTCCTCCACCACCAAACTGTACAATTGGCACTATGCATTCGTCCAGGTAGCGTTCTTCTGGTATCCGCCAAACCCAGACTCATCCGCCGGACTGGTAGATGGTGAAGCCTGATTCACCACTCCAGAGAACGCATTTCCACCTCCCCAGAGTCCAATGACGGCGAGCTTTACACCACTCTAGCTGATGTTTGGCATTGCGCATGGGGATCTTAGGCTACGCGCTTCAGAACTTGGCGGTCCCGTTCTGTGTGCTTGTGTTGCCTACCACTTTGTGTTTGAGCCGTTGTTGCCCCTAGACATTACCACTTCACAATAACATCACTTACAGTTGACCGGGACAGCTCTAGCATGGCAGAAATTTGACAGTGCCTGTGACGGTGCCACGCTAAAAGTCACTGAGCTCTTCAGTACGGGCCATTCTACTGACATTGTTCGTCTTTTGAGATTGCATGGCTGTGTGCTCGATTTTATTCAACTGTCAGCAAGAGGTGTGGCTGAAATAGCCAAATCCACTAATTTGAAGTGGTGTCCACAGAGTGTATGTGAAAACAGCGCGTTTCTATGAACTGTGGTTAAAACGATAACAAGAAAGGTCCTAAAAAACGTTTGTCTGTGACATCAAAAGGTAGGATTAAAAGTACAAATAAAACTGTGATTTTCAAAACCTGCAACGAGTTTCTAGCCTGAGGGAGGGTGTTTTCTTCCTCTCCACATCACTGCGAATCACTGCAAACTTTTTATGATGTCATCGGGTAAAACTTTTTAACTTTATATTATTTTCTACAAAGCATAGAAATGCGCCGTTTTCACATATGTAGACAGTGACACTGGTATTGTACTGGAGATAATGAAAATGATGTTGAAAAGCGGTGGAATTGCCCTTTAACACATTTATTTTATCACCCTACAACACAGGCACCAGCAACACCTGCTGAAAAGTCTATTCTAGATTCTCCATCACCAGAGTTTATTTTGAAGAGTAAACACAAAGAGGCAGACAATACGAAGCCTCTCTCTGTCTCTTGTCTCCTCTGAGCCCTAAGCCATCGCCAGGTGATGCAAACAAATTACCCAGCAGTCTGTGCATTGTTTGTGAACAGGTGCCTCATTTTCCTCCACCTGCCCTCCCATGAGAGAAGCCTTCCACATCCCAGTGTCACAGAGAAGAAAACAGGCCTTGATATTCACACAGGTTCCAGCTCAATAGCATTCAAGCTCAGGAGTCACTGAACATAAAAAATGTATGTTACTGATCTTTATTGCCAACAGTAAATGCCTAAAATAGCTCAGTTGATTTTACAGTGACGAAACGAGGAAAGTATTGGCAGATCATTTCAGTAAATGATTAATACTTATATTTTCCATTTGCAACCTGCAATCTATCCTATGCTCATTTAAAGAAGGCTTTGAATCTTGCTGACAGCGCAATCGAGAGAGAAAATCTTGTATCTCTAACTTCCAATTAACTGAAATTGTTTAATTAAAAATGTTCACATGCTAGAGCAGAGCACTCACTTAGAAAGAGGAATATCTGGGGATGCTGTTTACCTTGGAGCTGAGAGTAATTAGGAATAAATCCTTACCATAAAGCTGAATAATTTTGTATTTATTTTTATGGATAGTTTAGTTTGATAATTGTGTTTTATAGGGGATAGTTCACTCCCAAATGACATTTGGCAGCTACCTATATTAGAATAGCTGGATTTATGTAAGAATACAGACAGAATTCAAATTTGGGACACTACAAAGCTATATCTATGCTGTGCTATGCCATTATGTCTAAGGACTGATGTGCCATACTGCAGTACAAAAGAGAGGACATTAGGGTGAATGAGGGTGTGTTCGCGTACGTACGCACGTATGCATGCGTGTGTGCGTGTGTGCGTGTGTGTGTGTGTGTGTGTGTGTGTGTGTGTGTGTGTGTGTGTGTGTGTGTGTGTGTGTTTGTGTGTGTGTGTGTGTGTATGTATGTATGTATGCATGTATGTATGTGGACGAGACAGACAGGAAGAGACAAAGCACATTATAAGAAAAAAGAAAAGCCACCAAATTAGAAAGACCAGCATGGTTGGCCTGAAATTGATTTTGTGGGAATCATTAGCCTTTCAAATGTCCTCTTCTACGCACTCAAACCCGACGCAAGCTCCGGTAAAGTCTCTTAAAAAAACTAATAAATTATCTCTGTGGATGAGCAGGGAGGGTACAGGAACTGCTTTCAGAAACAGCAGCCTTCTGTTGGGTTACGGGATAAGTGCACTCTGAAATCACATCCATTATGTTGTGAATGATGTATTTGAAGGGGGCGGCCGGGGAGGGGACCCCAGGGGAGGGGTGGTTAAGGGACGTCTCTCCAGATAAGGGAGGGCCAGATCATGGGAGGTGTAGGGGGTGGGTACCAAAGACCCTCCCCTTATTGATTAAGGGGACCTTAAGTTTCATATGTTTTGCCTTATAATAAGATATTGTTGCTAAGTGTCTCAAAACTCTGCCACTATACGCTGCATAAGCCATCTATATTAGTCTTTGTGGTTAAGCCCTGGCTGTTGTGAGAGTGTGCTTGCAGGCTAGGTCTGAGTCAGACCGAAAATAGATAAAGAGATGTAACCACTGTCTGGTTTTGATATTTTGATCTTGTGAGACAGTGGACAATTCTAATAAATTCAGAGAAACTACTGTACTAGGTTGTCTTATAAGGTAACCTCAGTTTATTGATACACACATACATTGACGTAGGTGATCATACCACTAGGGAGTGATCACATCTATAAAATCAGCTGTGCCCTTAGGTGGGGTGCAGAACTTACTCGGAAACATGCGTGCTATGTTCCTGTTGTCAACTTCTGTCTGCAATTGTCTGAATGCTAATTTCATCAATGAGCCAATGATTGACAAGGAACAAGGAACAAACCCCAACAAAGGCTCACAGTACTGACCCCAAAGATCCACCAACATCTCCCATTAACGGCGTGCCATTAATGCCACATCAGGCCATTAACAAAGCACAGCTACACTGCTTCCCCTGTGGTCCATTAACTCCTAATCTAATTCACTGCATCCAGATTTTTAGCAATGACTTCATTCTGCTGCTTCTGCAGAAACTGAGATTACCTCAGTCTAGTAGTCTATGGGTTACGTACTGTATATTACGGAAGCACTTAATGTAACTTTGAACTTGTCAGACTACAGAGTGAAAGAACAGTGTGGGAGGGCTAATGGAGCTTCTTGATTACCAAGTGAGAACCACGTTTTGGAGTCTCGACTTTGAATGAACTTGATGACAAATCAGACATTCTTACCTGAGTGTTATTTCTTTCCAGCTTATTCACTAAACATCTGCTCAACAGCTGTGTCGACATGTGACCTTTGAAGAACATGTTTCTTCTAATTGCTGCAGAAATTGAATTGATTCCGCCATGTCTATGGAAAAGACAAAGCGGTGAATTGGGAGCAGAAACAGTGTGAGGGTCTTTCTATTCTTTACAAAGACATTAGCCTCCTCACAGGTAAATCATTACATAGCACACTGGTCCATTCTGACAGGCTTGGTATGACTGCGCTCTGACAAAAGTGTTATTAAGGCAACTTCAAAATGGTCTTGGCACCCGAAGACAACATTCTTGACATCAAAGTGTTCCTACTCTCAACACACCTCTTCAACAGGTATTGCATCAGACAACACGTTTTTTGTTTTTTTTTTGCATACGGCCAGCCATAAAATTCTTATCCTATCCTTCCCTGCCTGAGGCAAAGCTAGCACACAAGCAGCAGAGCATGAGCACAATTTCTAGGCCCAGTCCTCTCTCAGACTGGGTTCGTTTGACATTCAATTTACCATTCAGTTCAATTTCATTAGTAGCCCTGGGGGTTTCTAACAATGTCCCTGTAACAAACCACTTCACAAGCAAGCCTGGACACCCAACACCCTTGTGGCAAGCCTATTATATCAACAATGACAAGGAAAGGCACTTTGGAGTAGTCAGATTAAAACAGAGAAGAACCAAAGCTATAGGCTGCTCTTAACCCATTGCCTTTCGTGTAAGAATGACTGGTGTTTAACCTGCATTCAAACATCTAGTACGTTTCAGTTACAGGCACTCCTCCTAAAGCATCCCCTGCAGGGCTTATTACTACCCCCTTTTTTTCTCTCTCTCTCTCTCTCTCTCTCTCTCCCCCCCCCCCCCCCCCAGTACCTGGTGCTTTGAACATTTGCATTCCATGGGTGCTGGAGGGGCCCCTTGTATTTATGCTATCTACATATGGTAGCAGGCTGTTCCGGTAGATACCGATCACACTTGGTGCCACAAAATACCTATGTTGAGCGTAAACTAAACCTTTTCTATAGCCTCGATTATGCTAGCAGCCCCACTCCTGCCCTGGCTGTGTGGATGGGGGTGTGTGTAGAGGGAGTTAGGTGATACGACCCCAAGGCTGATCACTTATATTTATGTGTAAACAAAACACCATCCAGCTATTGATCTGAAAGTGCTTCATTAGATGGTGTAAGAAGCAGGAGCTGACATTTCCCCGATGCAAAATGAATGATTAATGGGTGTATACACTCAACCGAACCTACAGTTTCATTGTTTGTTTGTACTTTGCGCTATCAATAATGTATGTCTTATTATGTTGTAAAAAAGCTAATACAAATATGTCCATTTGTTCAACTGACTGCCGGCAATGGCTTTCATCTTGTGTAATTGCCATAGCGGTGCTTGATGCTTCCTCATGATCCCAGTAAGTAGTGCACTGTGTTGTGGAACATCTAATGACAGAACTGACCTTTCAACCCTTCACTGTGAAACAGACCAGGCCTGTCTTCCATTCCAATAAGGTCCGCAGCCTGGTTGGTACTAAGAGGGCATTAGCTGTGAATTCGGAGAGTTTGTGTTCTGCTTGACATTCTAAACACTGGGGGTTTGAGTTCACTCAGAAGGCAACACAGATAACATGAATGAACACACGGAATGCAGATAATACACACAGATGATTAAATACCTGCATGGGCATCCTGTCTGTGTATTTTAAAATGTTATGCCCACCAACCAACGTCACATGTTTTGGAGAACTGCTGTGACAGGTTGAAAATGTGTCCAAAGTCTAAGGCTATGTCAGAGACTCCAGCCACCCAAGTCATAGGCTGTTCTCTCTGTTACTGCACTGCAAGTAGTACCAGAGTGCCAAGTCTGGGTGTCACGAATATCACCGAAGGTGGCTCCCCTTCCCGTCCGGGTGGTGCTCGGCGGTCGTCGTCACCGGTCTACTAGTTGCCACCAATCCCTTTTTCCCTTTTCGTTTGGTTTTGTCTAATTGTTTTCACCTGTTCCTTGTTGGGGTTGTTGGGTTGGTGCTATTTAAGTTTGATTAGCCCGCTTGTGTTTGTGCGGGCTTGTTTCTGTTAATCAGGAGGTGTTCTTTATTATTGTGGGTTTTCCGCTGTCCGGTTAGATACCAGTGTGTACTTAGGTGGAGTGTATTACGCCTGTGTTCGGCGTCACCTCTTGTACGTTTTCGGTTGGACATTAAAGCGTGTTTTTTCCCGTATCCTCTGCTCCCTGCGCCTGACTCCACACCCATTCCCTCTTTGAGCGTTACACTGGGACCCAAAATCTCCTGAACAGTTTCTACCCCAAAGCCATAAGACTGCTGAACAGTTCATCCAATGGCTACCTACACACACACACACACACACACACACACACACACACACACACACACACACACACACACACACACACACACACACACACACACTTTCAGACTCTTCACATACACTGCTGCTACATTGTTTATTATATATCCTGTTTATGATATATCCTGATTGCCTAGTCACTCTACCCCTACCTGTCACGTTCCTGACCTATTTCTGTTAGTTTGTTGTATGTGTTAGTTGGTCAGGACGTGAGTTTGGGTGGGCATTCTATGTTGTCTGTTTCTATGTTGGTTTAGGGTTGCCTGGTATGGCTCTCAATTAGAGGCAGGTGTTTGGCGTTCCTCTAATTGAGAGTCATATTTAGGTAGGTTGTTTCACAGTGTTCATTGTGGGTGGTTGTCTCCTGTGTCAGTGTTTGTCGCACCATACGGGACTGTTCGGTTTGTTTGTTCATCGTCATTTATGTGTAGTCTATTTTCCCTGTTTGTGCGTTCTTCGCATTATTTGTAAGTTCGTATTGTTCAGGTCTGTCTATACATTTCGGTTTTGTTATTTCGTAGTTTATTCAAGTATAGGTCGTTTTCTGTCTTCATTGGTTTGTCGTGTCTTTATTAAATTATGTATTCACAACCCGCTGCGCCTTGGTCCAATCACTACTCCTCCTTTTTGGTTGAAGAGGAGGAGGACTACCGTAACACTACCTATATGTACATACTGACTTACCTCAATTACCTCAACTACTTTGTACCCCTGCACATTGACTCAGTACTCCTTGTATATAGTCTCTATATAGTTACGATTTCCTTTTTTATTTAGCAAATATTTCTCTTACTTTTTAACTCTGCATTGTTGGAAAAGGCCTCGAAAGTAAGCATTTCACTGTAAAGTCTACACCTGTTGTATTCGGTGCATGTGACCAATAATATTTGATTTGACTTATGAGGGGGATATCACACTCCTAGTTACTGTTGCTATCAATTCCAAAAGGAAGATGGCTTGTCTCGAGTGTCTTCCTTGCAGAAATAATATTGTTTACTCTGCTTTAGTAAATGTATAACAAGGGAAGTAGGTCACACTTTATTTGTATAACGCAGATTTTGCATCTTTAGATGCTCTACAGATAGTTTGTTGATATTATGACTCTCTGTTGATAAGCATCTGCTTGCTAAGATTACAGTTAGGGTAAGGTTTAGAATAAGGGTTAGGGTAAGGGTTAAGGTTAGGGCTAGGATTCAGTTTATAGTTAGGATAAGGGTCAAGGTTAGGGTTAGAGCTAGGGTTAGTAGATAGTTAGTAAAAATGTTACTGATATTCTGTGGCCAGTCGGTAGAGCATCTACAGATGCACTATCTAAATAAAGTGGACCGGGAAGTAACATTCAACGTGCAGAACAAAACAGAGAAAGCTTTTGTGTGGGACTTGGCACACTCTTTGGCACCCCCCATTCTAGGGTTCTGGGCTAGGCTGCCAAAGGTTCTGCCTGTTGACCCTGAGGTCAATGTTGAGCCATGGATCTAGAATAGAGTGCAGTGATCTCCCCCTTCACTCCCTCAGAGAGATTAACACAGAGATTAAGGAGAAAGGGAGAGAGGGAACGCTGTGCTGGTCCAATAACAGACTGAGCACACAGTCCAGTGACTAACATGGGTGCCTCCAGGACAGCATGAGTTGAAAACCCAATGCCCTACTGAACTCAACTATTACTACAACTATTACTACACTGTTATCACTGTCTCCACGCCTGGCCTCGCTGGCAAAGGGCGACACTTACAATTATACAACTTTTTTATTTTTATTAAAAAGTATTTTTCAAACTGGTTGAGCAGGATGCAGCCTGTAAAACTCGGGAGGCAGTAGGTTTTAATACCTGTCGTTTTCTAACCACCACACTGCAGTGCTTGAGCGCTCTCCCAACATAATCATAATATGCAGATGTAGTTTTCAATTTAAGTAGGCTTTCAGTCAATTAAAGTGTGCAATGCAAAGCTGTTCCCCAACAGACAACTGTACAGAAAAGATAATGAATTTACTATCAACCTTCACAAGATGTGATTAAATCCTCAAGAGGCTGTATTCCACTAAGTATGTAATAAGCATTTCTGTGCAGGGATTTTGGCGGGATTACAGTAAGCATAAAATGGTAAGTGTACTACATACATTAAATATGCAAATGTGGCCGTGTGAAAAATTATAATATAAGTATGCTTTTGACCCATTATTATAAAACGTGGCATTGTCACAAAAATCCATGTGAGAAATTGCATACATTCAAATGTCATTCAAGCACTTCGAGAAAATTGCATACTTCAGCCACACTTCCCCTCACAATTACAAGACAAAATTGCTTATTTAAGTTCACTGCCCACTGCTGACAAATGTTCCCTTTTTTAAAGGCTTGAAAACACAGGGAATATTATAAAACTAAAATGAATACATTTTATACACAGAGTTGGGTAGAGAACATGACTTGTTTAAAAAGGTAATGTTCTGGTAAGATTATTATGTTCTTCAGAAACAAAGGAGAGAAGTTGAGCACTTGTATTTACTTTTCAAAACAAACAATTGTTAGAACTGTCACCTCACATCGAGTATTACCATTCACTTAGGTGTCCCTCGTTTATGAGAATTCATTCTCAGGTGTAACATATTTTCATTAGTTTTACTACAAATGACTCAATGGCCATTACATTTTCTCCTTCCATCATCACACGAGAGCAGCCATATATCAACATAAGTGCTTTAAAACCATTTAGCCTGGCGCCATGCGCCTTTCACTAGTATCCCCTCCTGTCTGTCTGTACAGAACATATTCCAACATTGGTGCTTTTGAACAGGAGGTTTGCCAATTTTCCTGATAATGAGCTGATTTGCCTTCACTATCACCAGCAGAAGAAAGACACGATAACTCCACAGGAGCCTGTCGATAAGCAACATTTCAGCTGTATGACTCATATCATTCCAACAGAATGAATCCACGCAGGAAACATCTCCTGATTAAAGAGTCCGTTGGCTTGGAGAGCTCTTGGGCTGGATCCTCACACTTTGAATAGTCAAATGAAAAACCTGCCCTAGAACATTCCGTACGTACAGAACAACAGCCTCTCAACAGTCCACACGGACAAAAGAACAAGCAACAGCAACATTCTGTGTGGGGATCACAATATGAGACAACACTCTATGAAGCATGGACATCAATAAAGAATGTATATGAGAACCCGGAAAAGTACTGTCTGGTGCCAAAGGGTGACAAAGCGATCCAATTACTGGTGAGGCCATCTGGAGACATTACTGTCTGGGTAAATGTGCATGTAATGGCAGACAGGGGTAGTGATGCTCTCCACTGTGATGCATTGCCTGTGTCAGATCTGCTTATAGGCAAACACACAATGGCAAGGTCTGGAGCATGGGACAGGTAATCCAGAAAATTCCTCAGAGAGACAGGGGGAATGCCATACCCAGTCATACATACAACACATAAACTAATATGACTAGCCAATTGTTATGCATTTTCCATTGTGAGAATCTCTTATTGCATAACCCGGAGGATTTAAATGAAATCACTATCATTACATTAGGAAAAGAGAATTCCTCTCCTCGTTGTATCTACTGCAGGTGAGAATGTAAACACATTCATAATGGGTTATGGCACCTCCATTACTCAAAATGAAACACCTGGAAGTTTATTTTACAACTGCTTCGCTCTCATATACTGGGCTGGCACTTCGAATAATGCACCATTTATTTGACACGGAACTATGCAGCTGAATTTGTTTGTGATTTCTTTCGAAAACATAATTCCTTCTCTCTAACATGAAAGGTGTTTCTAAAGCAAAAGACTCATCATTGTTGTAACGGCAGCCTTCCTCCTCTTCGTCTGAAGAGGAGGTGTAGCAGGGATCGGACCAAGACGCAGCGTAGTAGGTGTCCAAGTTTTAATAATAAACGACTGAACATGAACACAATACAAAATAACAAACGTGGCAAAACCGAAACAGTCCTATCTGGTGCAGAGAACACAAAGACAGAAGACAACCACCCACAAACCCCAACACAAAACAAGCCACCTAAATATGGTTCCCAATCAGAGACAATGACTAACACCTGCCTCTGATTGAGAACAATATCAGGCCATACATAGAAATAGACAAACTAGACACACAACATAGAATGCCCACCCAGCTCACGTCCTAACCAACACTAAAACAAAGAAAACACAAAAGAACTATGGTCAGAACGTGACAATTGTAGAACAGATTCTAGTGTTTCATTGCAAATTCCTGTGATGCGTCTTAAGCTGTCTCACTGCTTAACACAGCGTTTCCCAAACTCGGTCCTGGGGGCCCCAAAGAGTGCACATTTGGTTTTTGCCCTAACACTACAAAGCTAATTCAAATTATCAAAGCTTTTCAAATCAAATCAAATGTTATTTGTCACATTCACCAAATACAACACCTTACTGTGAAATGCTTACTTACAAACCCTTAACCAAGAATGTAGTTCAAGAAATAGAGTTAAGAAAATATTTAATAAATAAACTAAAGTAATTTTTTTAATAAAAAGTAACACAATAAAATAACAATAACGAGGCTATATACAGGGGGTACTGGTACCAAGTCAATGTGCGTGGGCACGGGTTAGTCGAGGTAATTTGTACATGTAGGTAGAGGTGAAGTGACAATGCATAGATAAGCTTGATGATTAGTTTGATAATTAGTTGATTATTTGAACCAGCTATGTAGAGCTATGGCAAAAACCAAAACGTACAGCCCTTGGAGTCCCAAGGACCGAGTTTGGAAAACCCTGGTTTAACAGCTCCGATGGGAGTTAAAGTACTTTTCAGAATTCTCTGCAGGAACATGGGGCTACTTGACATCTCAAGATGGGTCCCATTAGACAATTAGGTTCTCCATCTAAATGGTGCACAATAGGCTTTTCGCCTACCCACTAATGTCTGACAATGGAAGGGTTAGAATACAGCTACTGCACAGTAGCAACTAGCTAATGAAACACCTCACAGTTTTACATGGCATTCATTATCAACGGCATCCACACAGTGACACATTTACTAGAGCATCATTTTACTTAATTTAAAGTGAAGTGGTTCAACATCTAAGATAATAGAGCTGGTGTGAAGAATTCTGAGTACTTAGATTTAATTTAAAAAATACACTGTACTGTACATACCTTCTATATAAACAGTAAATTGCAGTGGTCGTGCACAAGGCAGTTTTATGAGTATCACGGCCTTAAGGCCAGAATCAACCAGTGACTGACCAGTAAATATGTCTAGTTCTCAACCTCACCAGACACCTTTCAACATACTTTTATCATATGGTAAAAATAATAATTCAGATTTATGTTTAGAATACATAAAAGATGAACTAAAATGTATTGTTACAAATGATCACAAAAGCCTTGGTTCTGGATTTTTCATGTATGCATCAGGTGAAGGAACTCCATACATCCGAGGCTAATACAAGGCTTTGAATTCCAGGCAGCGAGAGCGCCACAGCCAGATAAGTATCAGCATAAATACCACTCTCTTACAAAGTCCTTTACCACCTGGAATTTACAGCCAGGAATCCAACGCATGAGAGGAAGCATGCATTTGAAACTTCCTGAGCAACATGTTTAGGACCTTGAAGAATACTTTAAAGCAACTAAGAAAGAGTACACCCTGTACTCTTGACATGTGAGTGGGCTGAAGAAAAAGGGTTGAATATGATATTCTGTATTTTTACGAGTTTATATACCCTGGCATGCAAAAATGACAGGCGTTTTAATCTCCAGAAAGCAGAGATATGCAGTGACTGAGTGTCTGTCCCTGTTGAAAGTGAGGCGCTCTCTGGGTTTGAATGAGAACTCCTGCAAGTTCATCTGAAGCAGCATGTAATCATAGATAGCTCCAGGCTCCGTAGTGTGCCGCCTTCTCAGAAGGATAGATGAGGGACATCAACAGTGCACAAAGAACTAGCTTTTATAAAGGCTAGAATGGGGGCCCACTGAGGTCAAATGCAGACACAAAACACTTATGTTTGGATCCCTGGGGCAGGATACTTCATGGAGCTACACTAAATATGACATTGTGTTTTCATGGCTGAAAATTGCAAAATAAAGTTTGAATGAATAGAGACCAGTCACTATTGATGGACTGTTTCTGACCAAAAAGCAATTTAAAAGTGAATGGTAAAGTGAAAATTGCATGACATTTTATTGCCCACTGCTTCTTATTTCTGCTTCATCTTTTGGACACTGACATTGTCATCTCAATAGACCGCTCTGAATTGCAGAGTCAAAAATAGGTGTGATACAATAGTACCACCTGCTTCAGCCCTGACTCCATGTAAATAGGTGGCAATATAATCACTTTATGGGTGTGTACATTTTGGCAGTTTCCCCACTGACCTTTAGTGGGTCTGGTTGAGTTCCTAGTGCTTGGGAGCTCTCTTATTGAGAGCTCTTAATAGGCTCTCAATAATGGGAAACACTATTTCAGCTTTTTCTCTTTTCAGATTCCATCAGGCAATGTGAGGAAAACAAGACAAGATACATTTTCTTCTATGAGTTCTGAGAACAAAGAGCTTGGGAACACCTCCCCTTCCTCTTCATGCAGCTAATGGTATAGCTAATGAACTATTCTAATTAAATCACACCTAGTACAAAGCTTTCCAAGGAATATTTCAACTAAGATTGTTGTGTCATTCACTATGGGCCATGTCATTAGCTTTCATATGGACCAGACCTATTTTCCCCCAGTAGGCTTGGATTGCCTTGCGCATATGAGAGGTGGGAGAACAGAGGGAAGATACTCAATGCCCTCCCAGGAGGGTGCACTGTTCCATCTTCATGACAAAGAGAGGAGACGGCAGGAGAAGTTAGCATCAATACTGTCGGGGGGAGTCCGCAGGAAACCAGAGAAAGCAGGGGGATAATGTGAATAACAAAACAGAGAAACAGCCTCACTTTTTTGTCCCAAAACAGGGGTAGAGCCGTTTCCAGTGCGCTGTAGGCTTTCCCCAAAACCAAAGATACCCTCATGCATTTCAATGGGTGCATTTCGGCATAAGGGACCAGGGACCAGTCATCTCACTCCTGTTATTAAAGGCTTTCTCAAAAATGTAGTCACTCCCTTCATATAACAAATAAATATATTTTTTGTGTGTGAATAGCAGGAGTGCTATGATGAAGAAAGATTGCTGAGAGATAATGGGGAGTAGAATACATATACGGACTCGAAGGCTGGCATCTCCATTCAATGAAATACCAGGGTGTTCTGTGCCATTCTCCAACATTTTTACATTATAGCTTTCACGCAGGAATGTGTGACTGGAAATGTAATCTATATGTAAAACATGTCATATATCTTAAGCTGTCTAATAAAACCCAACCCAGGCCTTTATAACCTGTCTAACCAGTGACAATACAAGCAGAGTTGTGAGTGTTCTGGATAGGGGGAGGATTAAGGGGAAATCTCAATCATGAATGTTGAAACAGAACGTATCTCCCGCTCCTTTCTAAAACTGGGACGAGCTAATCATACTAGCTAGTGTAATTGAGACTCCCTTGGCTGTTTTACTGATACCCTCATGTGTAAAACTGTCACAGGCAGACAAAATGTTTTTTTTCACCAGTTTTACTCATTGTTTGAGACTGATTACACTGGCCACACAAGCCCTTTCATTTTCCTTAAGCAAAGCTGTGTGTCCAGTCACTGTGAATACTCTTTTATACATTGCGGAAATACACTGTTCTCTGTGTTGGCTTAAATGTTCTCATTGCTGCCTGACTACAGCTCTGTAGTGCTGAAACATTTTCTCACGACAGATAATGTCGGAGAATCCTGAGCTCTTAATAGAAAGTGCCAATACTTTTCTCTAAACTAAGTGAATACTGAGAATTGAACATTTCAGGGGAGAAATCAGAGATTGAACCAGAGTGAATGAATCTAGTATGCTAGATGTGTGCATATCATAGCCTATTCTCACTCATGTACACTCCTAAAAAAAAGTGCTGTCTACAACCTAAAAGGGTTCTTCGGCTGTCCCCATAAGAGATCACTTTGAAGAAACCTTTTTGGCTCCAGGAAGAATCCTTTTAGGTTCAATATAGAACCCTTTCCACAGAACCAAAAAGGATGCTCCTATGAGGACAGCCAAAGAACCTTTTTGGAACCCTTTTTCCTAAAAGTGTAGGGATGATTTATAGAGTTTTAATTCATGGAGCTGTATGCTCTCCCTCTCACCTGTGATATTAGCTGTAACGGGAAAGCTCCACTTCAAATAGCTAGGTAAATGTTGGCCAGTTCACCAGCAGTTATCATAATGATATGTAGACATAAAGACACTGAATTTCGGTCCTACTAACGACTGGGAACACACAGAGAGCAGGGCCATTGCAACCACTACAGGTCCCTCAGTAGGATCCTGGACCCTCCACCTAGTCAACTGTCTCTGTACACATTGTCCTCCCAATTAAATAAAAACCACCTGCGGGACAAATTTGGCCCACGAGCCGCCATTTGGGGAACCCTGACCTATTGGCTAGCTCAACCTCATCCACAGCATTTGGGTAAAAGGATAGGTTCCATTTTTCACTCACCCCTTTTCTCGAGAGGCCTCAAAGTGGATTAAAACTAAATTAGTCTCTGTGACCCTAATCTGGATTGAATTATAAAGAGGCAGAGCCACAATAGTGCAGTTTACTAGAATGAATATGTCCTCCCACTCCCAGATTGCCCAAAATATGATGCCCCTTATCGAAATATACAAGTTATTTTCTTTTTTCACCAGTTGTTTTCTAGCACTTCAATGATATAGTGGAAAGACTGAGAAAGCAAGAGACACCCTCAATGAATGAGACCATTTAACATTGCTCATTGCAATTTCCTATGACATACATAAAATGTCAGTTCAAACACAACACTGACTGTCCCACAGTGGCTTTGAAGGAAATTAAGAGCTGTTAGTGCGAGTTGAAAATTTGCAAAGCTGGATAAAGGTGGTATGCTTATTGGGTATGATGTGTGATTGAGGCCATTTCCAGGAATTCATATCTAAATGAGTGGTAGGAAATGAATTTAGAAAAGGAGAGAAAGACACTCATAGGAATAAATATATAGTCTTGTATACCAAACTGTTGATACTGTCTCATTAAAAACATCCATATTTGCAGTATTATGATGTAGGATGGTGACATTTTCTGCAAAGATACTACAGGAATGATTTACAGATTGAAGACCTGTAAATGCAAGTGTAGAGCACACAAAATGATGATGTCATCCTGAGTGACACCCACTCTCCTCAGAGCTAAGTGTGGCATTTTCAGCATAGCAGTGGCACTTTATTTATATTCTAATCTATATTTATCTATATTCTATCACCTCCCTGTAACACTGTCATGAAACTTGTCATCAGCATTAAAAAAATATATATTTAACCTTTATTTAACTGTAGAACATCAAGTTAATAACGATATTACAATTGCATTATCTGATATCACTGTCTTGCCCCACATACACTCTCCTTTGTAAATAGGATCTGGATCATAAACATCTACGATTAAGGATGAAGAGTTTCATGTTATTGTGCTTTCCATCCATGAAACAACATTTTGCATGAAGGGCCACGTTGTATAAGGAGTCAACGGGAGATAGAACAACCACAAACATTTAGACAAACCCGCCTCTAAACAAGACGTGACGTGCACAGTCACACAAATTAACATGCACAAATCCCAAGTGCAAACTGAGAACACAAATCGCTCCAGTCTTTCTCTACACCAATCAACTGAACATTTATCTATCATGTCAGGACAAAAACTGGTTACGGAGAGTGAGAAAGTGGATGAACATATTTCAATGAGGTTTCACTCAGACAATGAAACCTTGTGGTCCCCATGCGAACAGGGGCCAGATTAGTCCATTAGCAAATGAAGAGCCCTACTTGCTTGACGAGTAATACCAGGTGTGATACTGAGTGTTGTCTATTCCAGGGAGGGTAGGATGAGGGTGGGGGAGGGGTGGAGGAAAGCAGGGAACAAAAAAACAAATGCATCTACGCAGACTATTTGTTCTAAAAGTCTTTCAGGGCCCTGTTTATCCAGCACTATCGGGTCTAGGCCGAGGGTCACAGCTCTCAGTGTTTGAGCCAGAGGAACTGCATTTAACAACCTCCGCTTCCCTCTAAAACAACGGAATCAGAATCTCCTTTATTCACCAAGTACGTTTACACATACTCAGAATGTGACTTGGTGATATGGTGCTGCTAGTGATAGACAACATTTATAGCCAGAATACCGACAGTGGAGTTTAAACAAAGTTTACATATGGTACATTATATACAACTAGATAGATTGAGGATAAACATATAAGAGAATGTGCAGTCGGTAAACAAATATATGATGGGTATACAGTTGATATACAGTATCAGTATGAATATATCTAAATGCAGAGAGATGAACAGAGTGCAATGCAGTATAGTGCAGTTATTTTGTGTACAGTTCAGAGATGGCTTGATCCCGTGTGCAGCATAGAGTGCATAGTCCTTTCGTTTCTATGGGCCCAATGGCCGGTTGGTGAGGGCCACAGCCCGGGGAAAGAAACTGTTCAGGTTGCGGGAGGTTTTGAGCACGATTGGCCTGAACCGCTTGCCAGAGGAGAATCTTTGGAATAAAAGATCAACAGTGTATCTAATTACTGACTGATGGTGTCTATTCTGAAAACTACCTTCACAAACTGAGCGCTTAGTTTAAAACCTCCAATTCAACATTTACAAGGTGGCATGAGTGATAGATGAAATATGTGGTGTTTAGACTAAGGGATTTTATGATTTGACGAAGATGAATAACTAGATGGTTGCCTAGTGCTTCTTAAAATGACACTGCATATGAAGTTGTAATGAGTAACCAGCACATTGAAAAGTCATCATCAATCCTCCATAGAACAAGTGTAACAGTATAAACTTTACGTCGTCCCCTCGCCCCGACCCGGGCGCGAACCAGGGACCTTCAGCACACCTCAGCAATTGACACCCACGAAGCGTCGTTACCCATCGCTCCACAAAAGCCGCGGCCCTTGCAGAGCAAGGGGAAACCCTACTTAAGTCTCAGAGCAAGTGACGTAACTGATTGAAACGCTACTAGCGCGTACCCGCTAACTAGCTAGCCATTTCACATCCGTTACACTCACCCCCCTTTCAACCTCCTCCTTTTCCGCAGCAACCAGTGATCCGGGTCAACAGCATCAATGTAACAGTATAACTTTAAACCGTCCCCTCGCCCCGACACAGGCGCGAACCAGGGACCCTCTGCACACATCAACAACGGTCGCCCACGAAGCATCGTTACCCATCGCTCCACAAAGGCCACGGCCCTTGCAGAGCAAGGGGAAACCCTACTTAAGTCTCAGAGCAAGTGACGTAACTGATTGAAACGCTACTAGCGCGTACCCGCTAACTAGCTAGCCATTTCACATCCGTTACACTAGCAAACAGACACATGGTTTCACCATTTATGGAGGACTGACGGCCAAACTGCCAGCATCATGTTTACTCATCAAATGTTGGTGTGGAGGGCTATAAACCTAAATTACAGCCCCACCCTAAAGGCCTTCAAATTCCACTGTTTTAAAAACTGCTGCAATTGGCAACAGAACTACAACACACAGTCCAACTAGAAAAACTGTTAACACGTGACATGCTATTATTATAGGGGAGGCTCTTTTTTCCAACCAGTTCAAGTACAAACGCCTGAGAGCGGGTGATAGTGACAAGGGAGGCACACTGTAATTTACAATGACAGGCATGTCAAGTGACAGTGTCAGACAGAGGAGGACCTAAGTCAGATCACCCACCTCCCTTCCCAATCTGGTCTCAGAGCATTTCGTATTATTCTGTATGTAATTCCGAGACAAGCCATTTAGTATGATATGTTATGTTTGGTATGGTTACATAAGACAGATGGTTGCTAAAGACAAAAACAAAGGGAGGTTGGTTGGTCGGGCATATAACGCAAACGTCTAGCAACCCAAAGGTTGTGGGTTCAAATCTCATCACGGACATTTTTTTTATTTTTTATAGCTAATTAGCAACTTTTCAACTACTTACTACTTTTAAGCTACTTTGCAACTACTTAGCATGTTAATTAACCCTTCCCCTAACCTTTACCCTTTTAGCAAATTATTCCCCTAAACCTAACCCCTCAGCGCATATGACAAATAACATTTGATTTGATTTTGACTCCTAATCTTAAACCTAACCCCTAGCCTAGCTAACGCCACCTAGCTAGAATTCGTAACAAATCATCCATTTTGCAAATTCGTAACATATTGAAAGTTTGCAAATTCGTAACATATATGAAATGGGTGATGGACATTCATAAATTAATACATACCATACGAAATGTAACATATTGTAACGACCCTGGGTTTATAAGCGCGGAAATCGACTTTGCCGCTCGAGAATGCTTTTGCGGCACAGTCGATAGCGCGCCGGACCTCGGGATAGAAGGTCGAGGGTTCGAGACCTGCTCCCTGCTTGTTTCATTACAATATCATACTGAATGGAGTGTCTCTGATTTACGTAAAAAATAATACGAAAGGCTTTGAGAACAGGTTTTTCCCTCTCCCAAAGGACTATTGAGAGCTCCACTGCAGTTTGGTTAAATGTTGAGTCTGAATGCTTAAACACATGGTGCATACTTGTTGGATTGGAAAAAAAGCTTTCTTTAACGACATTTACAGAATGTAAAAAAGCCTAACTTTAATCTGCAAGGTGTTCCTGCCTCGTGGGGAAACAAGTGTGCGCGTTTGAGTGCGTAATGTATATGTTTGGAAATGAACGTTTACCACACACGTTGGTTTACTGTTGTAATTATTGAAATAAAATGAGAGGACATCGCTCCCAAATTGAGAGCGCATGACTATCACCTGGCGAAACATACTCAACACTCTCACGAAGTGTGGCCAGAGGTTGTACACACTTAATGCGCTATACAACTTGTAGTTACGCAGTAGTTATGCTATGAGCAATAATGGTAGAGTTGCAAAATAACGTTCTAACCATGACTATAACTAGCTATAACTCTGTATTCACAAACCTCAGTGTAAATCAAAATTGCTAATCGAATGACAAGTATTTTCACTTCAGATGTATCGTCTACAAACTCATCACCACCATGCAGTTCCCGTGATGTGTTTGTTAAAGATTATGACAAAATGTATCAGTTTTCTTTTAAACAATGTAAGATATGATGCATGATAGGCTAAATACAGTACCTTGGCAGACAAGAGCGACAAGGAGGGCACACAGACAGCTGGAAAAATGCATCCTGGCGAAAGCCAGATATCCTTGCCCTGCTGTTCCTAAAGGTCGATAATATGTTTGTTATTATCGATCAGCTAACTTCTTTCCGTAAACTTCAGGGTTAAATATTCACTAACTGTGTGCAGTTACTGCTGTATAACATGTGCTCTCTCACTTGCATTGGCAAACAAATGTGGGAGCGCATCGAGTGAGCGACGACGGGAAGCTCTGTAGGGTAGGATTTTACAGCAACTCCGCCCAGGATCTACCACAATCTTGTGGATCCCACTCCGCACTGCATTACACACGCGCGCGCACACGCACACACACCACACACACACCACACAAACACACACACACAGACTAGCGGTTAGAGTGTTGGGCCAGTAACGAAAAAGTTGCTAGTTAGAATATCTGAGCCAGCAATTTGAAAAATCTGTTGATGTGCCCTTGAGCAAGGCACTTAACCCTACTTGCTCCAGGGTCGCTGTTGATAATGGCAGACCCTGTCCGTGACCCCACGCTCAGAGCGTCTCAGGGAGAGTGGGATTTGCAAAAAACACATTTTGAAATTATTACACATTTGTACATGTGTGAAGTAAGACAAGTATAAGCATACACAGTGGCCAAAATAATCCACTGGGCACAGATGTAATTTCAACGTCTAGTTTTGATTTACATTTGGTTGAGTTGTCAACTAATGTGAATTCAATGTGAAATAAAAAAATGTGTCACCATGTCATTGGATTTAGGTTAAAAAACAAGAATTTCCCCTATCAATAAGTTTTCCACGTTGATTCAACATCATTACAGTGAACGTTGATTCAGCCAGTTTCTGCCCAGTGGGAGGCTCAAGGAGGCTCTTCATAGTTTAAATTCATAACTGCAGCGCACTGTTATTTTACATTGCCTCTTTGCATTGCAAGAGATAGTTTGAATAAAATACCAGTGGAATTTGCAACCTTTGGATTGCTAGACTGTCGTGGATTACACCCACGCTTCCTCTCCGACCAACCTCCCTACTTTTGTTTCTGTCTAAAGTAACTAGACCATAAGTAGATATCAAACATCTTGGAGCTGCTCAGAAACAAGTATAGTATGTTTCGTATGGTTCTGAGGCCAAGCTGGATGTGAAAAGGGTGGGGTGTGGGCTAGCACTAGTCTCCACTGCAGCCCGTTTCTATTGTGACTCCTCATAGCTAAGGTGCTGTTTTATGTGCCACCCAAGTTTTTAATGCTAATGACTGAAATAAAATGCGTGATGAGGGCGGCAGGTAGTCTAGAAGTTAAGAGCGTTGGGCCAGTAACCTAAAGGTTGCTGGTTGAAATCCCCGAGCCCGCTATGTGAAAAATCTGCCAATGTCTGCTCTATGTCACTCTGGATAAGAGTGTCTGCTAAATTACTAAAATGTAAAATGCATGATGTCTAGATTACATCGCTCCTCCCTTACTGAATCCTGATTTCAGTTGCTGATGGCAGAGAGAGACAGTAGGTGTTCAAACTAGCGCCTCACTAACATCCTGATTAGAGGCTCAGCATTGTGCAACGTCAGGTGTTAAACTTTAATCCTGTGTTGATTAAAATGAGGACAGAGGTATCTTAAAGGTTGGAGAGGATGTGAGCTGTCAGTACTTGTGTTTGGGTAGGTAGTACTATACAGTCAATACTCCCACTAGACTCAGACTGTGCTGCTGCTGGCTTTACTTGTTTTCAAATCAAATTATATTTGTCACATGCGCCAAATACAACAGGTGTAGACCTTACTGTGAAACGCTTACTTACAAGCCCTTAACCAACAATGCAGTTCAAGAAATAGAGTTAAGAAAATATTTGCTAAAGAAACTAAAGAAAAAAATAAAATAAAAATGAACACAAATTACTTAACAATAACGAGGCAATATACAGGAGGTACCGAGTCAATGTGCGGGGTTAGTCGAGGTAATATGTACAAGGCTGAGGTGTGCTGCTGCTGCAGTTAACTGAGATGGCAGTGGGTTTTAGATGGTTTCTGTGACTCAGAGTTTATTTCTGTGTCTGTTGAGCTTCATATCTACCTTGAAGCCTCTGCCAGTGACTCCACCTAAGCACCAATTTCATGAGGTTGTGCTCTGATCAGACGAGCAGAGCATAATTTCTAATGCTGCTAGACATTCAGAGGTGAGACTGAGAATCAGAAGTGAGTGAGATTATGGAGTTTGCATTTGACAAAACCAGACATTGTGAACTTAGCTCTCGCTGTGCTGTTAACTGAGTGGTCAAGCTTGGGTAAAAAGCCGATTTGTGGGGGTGAAAATGTATCTAACCGGAGAAGGATTTCAAGTACAATGGTTTTGTAAGGATGTACTGCGTGCACTGGTTGTGAAAAACTAAATGCAATTTGATTAGGAGTGAACCACAAAGCAATATTCTGTGAGAGTGATATGCCTGACTGCACAGGAAGAAAAAGATAACTATTTATTTTTTTCCACACGGGTGAGAATGATTGGGTCAGAATGGTGACAAAGCCTTAGACTTCGTTCGGCATTCAATTACCAAACAAAAACAGGTTGGTATAATTGGCACTTGAGCTGGGATCTCAGGAGACCCATAAACCAGCTAGGGTAGGCAAGGCTAAAGCAAATAACCCCAAGACTGAACATCTGAAAAAAGTGATGGCCAATACACTGCTCAAAAAAATAAAGGGAACACTTAAACAACACAATGTAACTCCAAGTCAATCACACTTCTGTGAAATCAAACTGTCCACTTAGGAAGCAACACTGATTGACAATAAATTTCACATGCTGTTGTGCAAATGGAATAGACAAAAGGTGGAAATTATAGGCAATTAGCAAGACACCCCCCAAAACAGGAGTGATTCTGCAGGTGGTGACCACAGACCACTTCTCAGTTCCTATGCTTCCTGGCTGATGTTTTGGTCACTTTTGAATGCTGGCGGTGCTCTCACTCTAGTGGTAGCATGAGACGGAGTCTACAACCAACACAAGTGGCTCAGGTAGTGCAGTTCATCCAGGATGGCACATCAATGCGAACTATGGCAAAAAGGTTTGCTGTGTCTGTCAGCGTAGTGTCCAGAGCATGCAGGCGCTACCAGGAGACAGGCCAGTACATCAGGAGACGTGGAGGAGGCCGTAGGAGGGCAACAACCCAGCAGCAGGACCGGTACCTCCGCCTTAGTGCAAGAAGGTGCACTGCCAGAGCTCTGCAAAATGACCTCCAGCAGGCCACAAATGTGCATGTGTCTGCTCAAACGGTCAGAAACAGACTCCATGAGGGTGGTATGAGGGCCCGACGTCCACAGGTGGCGGTTGTGCTTACAGCCCAACACCGTGCAGGACGTTTGGCATTTGCCAGAGAACACCAAGATTGGCAAATTCGCCACTGGCGCCCTGTGCTCTTCACAGATGAAAGCAGGTTCACACTGAGCACATGAGCACATGTGACAGACGTGACAGAGTCTGGAGAAGCCGTGGAGAACGTTCTGCTAAAAGGTGCACACAAAATAGTACAATACTAAATCAATCAAATATATTTATAAAGCCCTTTTTACACCATCAATTGTCACAAAGTGCTCATACAAATACTCCACCTAAAACCACAAAGACCAAGCAATGCAGATGTAGAAGGAAAATGTATATTTTTGTTTAGGATGGAAAGAATGATAATGAATACCCAGTAATTTAGTAGTAATATTTAGTATGCACTGGAAAGCATTTGCTATCCACAGAGCTAAATAATAAGGTTTCACAGGGAATAATGAATTACAGCATATCATGTCATATCTGAGCCACTGTGCCGATGCTCACATCTTTTATTTGATGAAAGAGAATGTTCTCGCCTTGACATCTTTTGAGACATCTTGTGACATTGCCCTTGCTATCAGGGTGAATAAAAATAACCTTGCGTTTCTATGAATTCGTAGAATAAAACTAGTTATATCTGGGGGCAGTCAACATACCTACACAGTGAATCTTTCATGGGTTGAAATCATTACATTGCTGGGGAGTTTTTATTACTTATTTTGAGGGTCTTAAGTGACTGTAACATAATGATATATTGATTACCTAAGTGCATTTTATCCTCTAATGCTCTGAATAGGCTATATGAGGCATTGAGCAGGACAGCAGAGTGGCATTTTAATGAAACATGGTGCATTAATTACACCATCATAGCCTTGATAGTAATCCTGCTTCTGTCTCTGTGTTCCGTTGTGGAGAAGCAGCCTGTATGATATGACACAGGGCATGCTGTCCCCTGGCTGGGCCTTGGGGACATGATATTGCAGGACCCATGAAGCAGGAGGCCTAGGTCACATCTCCTCCAGGGGCCAGTGGTGGAGTGATTAGTCTCCCAGTGAATAGGCTCTGTGACAAGGCCGTGGAACAGAGCGGACGGAGAACACAGTGACCCTGACATTCTCTCTGTGCTGTGTCCATGGGAAATGAGGATCCACTTAATGGCTGGCCCTGTGTCAGCCAGCAGCAGAGCCTCCAATCGATGATTGCTTCACTAGTTAATCTGATTGAGTGTGCGAGCGGCCAGTGGTCGATGGCAGGTTAGCTCTGCCTCTGCGAAGAGTCAGTGTCGGAATCGATGTTATTGTTCTCTGTAGAGTTAAACTTTTTTTCAGAACTCATCCTGCTCATAGTTCCAGATCTCTGTGTTTGATCCCCTTCAAGTCCTCCATCATTATATTAAGGTAATCAATAAAATGAGTTATTGATGCTATCTATTAAAGCAACAAGGCAGGTTGCATCTTTATTGTAGTTAGGCCCGTCATATTGTTTCAATTGGGCTAATTATTCCCAGCCTCTATTACTCAGTCTGTGGCATTCACTGTGTAGTCTGCCATGCATGCTGCTGTGTTGTGCTGTGCTGTGCTGTGTTGTGCTGTTTGTTTGGTACCTGTTATATCCCTAAATGCTACTCGCTGGTAGCTAGAGAGGTGGAGAAATTATTCATAAAGACATCGGCCTGTATGCTAGGATTCAGGCAGCTGTCAGGCATCACTAATGTTTATGCTCACCCAAACCTGCAATTATTTGTTGGTTTGTCAGCTAATGATGCCTCTGGAATCAATCGTACTTATGTTTTCTCCACCTGCAGGCTTACAATCAGAAACAAACCCAGAAAAGAAACAAATGATAACTTTTGAAAATTGTGTGTTTAATGAGATGAGATTTAGAGACATAGCCGCGGGAAAGTAGGGGTTCTGAGGGTGCTGCAGCACCCACTGAGAAATCTGAATAAAACATGTTTTTTCCTTTACAAAAGTAGTGCACTGGGCCTTTACTAGTTCTGTATTAGCGTACCGATATAGCCGTCTGTAGCACGGGCAAAAAGAATTATCTGGCCCCCCCCTCCAGAGAAAAATTGACAGCAGAACATCTTACCGGCTATGTTTATAGATACCTAATTATGCTTTTCTCCCAATGTGCAACATGTGCACAATGGTCCGAAGCGTTTCATTAATCCAACTGTTTGTATAATATCACAAGCTAATGCAATGGATGCAGACAATGATACAGGTTAATTATGGATTGTGTTTAAATGTATATATACTGTATATATTTTTTTAAACAGGCAAACTGGTAAATCCTTTAATCCTGAACTTTCCTCTCTTTGATGTGAGGCCAGATCAAATCCCACATTAATTTAGGAGTCTAGTCCAATTTATAGTTATTGCACTGGAACAGTACAGTATCTTGATTATTGGATTTTGATATGTAATTATAAACATTGTGTCTATCATGGGGATGGTTTGGGCTTGCTCACAGACCTGCAATAACCTATGCATCTGCCAAGCTGCCAAAGAGTATGGATCTCCAACTTTGCAATGTTGTCTTGCCTCGAACAAGTCTGGGACTGTGGACCCTTTTGCTGATTCATTTTACTCAGTCTCCAAAGACAGCAGACTTTCCAAAATGTAGTGAAAGATGTTAACAAACAATAATAGTTAACTATTTTAATACTACTTTACTTACTACACATCATCAGTTTTATATGCTTATTATTCACTGTAGTGTAGCTTTATAACAATTGAAAGCATTGGAAAATCTTAGCCTGCTAATCCTCTGACCCAGCTGTGTTTGACTTTAGAGGTAAATATGTTGTAATAGTCCTCTTTCTGTTCCCCATCATTCGCTACAGATCCAAATTCAAACAAAGCAGAAATCTTTGTGAGAAAGAAAGCAGGTTGATATTCGATTAGCCATTTAATCTTTAAAGCAAAAGCTGGAGATATATAGCAGAAAAGGCAAGATAAAACCTGATAGATTTGAGTGAAAAGGACATGTCAAGAATATCAAAGAGATGACATAGAAATCCAACATTAAAGACACTATTTTTCAACCACAGATGAAGGAGCTAGATCTACGGATACCATTTTTGGGCTAGGGGTTGAAAGAGCTGTCATTACATCAAAAAGTATTTTCTCTGGAGTAGTTTTTGAACCAATTTGTTTTGGCCTGTACTTTCCCATATTTCCAGGCTTTAAATAAATTAAATGAACCCCTTTCAAATTCCAATGTACTGGATTCTGTAGAAAGGGAATCCATACATGCCATGTTAGGCAAGGGTAGCTAGCCTATATTCTTTTGCCTCAAATCAAGATTTTTTTAATTTTTTTATTGCTTTGGTGCAATTTTCACAAGTATGTGGTAACATTTTCACCGCTCTTAGTACAAAACTCAAAACAGATCATCAAAAAGGCAGATTTTTCAAAATTCTAAGCACATTTTCAATTGACTAAGCACAACACACAAAATCATACAGTCACTTCTTCACCAAACTTAATCAGTGTTTCATCTAGAAATATACAGTTGAAGTTGGAAGTTTACATACACTTAGTTTGGAGTCATTAAAACTCGTTTTTCAACCACTCCACAAATTTCTTGTTAACAAACTATAGTTTTGGCAAGTCGGTTAGGACATCTACTTTGTGCATGACACAAGTAAATTTTCCAACAATTGTTTACAGACAGATTATTTCACTTATAATTCACTCTATCACAATTCCAGTGGGTCAGAAGTTCACATACACTAAGTTGACTGTGCCTTTAAACAGCTTGGAAAATTCCAGAAACTGATGTCATGGCTTTAGAAGCTTCTGATAGGCTAATTGACATAATTTGAGTCAATTGGAGGTGTACCTGTGGATGTATTTCAAGGCCTACCTTCAAACTCAGTGCCTCTTTGCTTGACATCATGGGAAAATCTGTCACGTCCTGACCAGAGTTCTTATGTGTTGTGCTTGTTTTAGTGTTGGTCAGGACGTGAGCTGGGTGGGCATTCTATGTTGTGTGTCTAGTTTGTCTGTTTCTGTGTTCAGCCTAATATGGTTCTCAATCAGAGGCACCTGTCAATCGTTGTCCCTGATTGAGAATCATATATAGGTGGCTTGTTTTGTGTTGGGGATTTGTGGGTGGTTGTTTCCTGTGTCAGTGTTTGTCCCACACGGGACTGTGACGGTTAGTACGTTTGTTGTTTTGTATTTTGTCTAGTTTTCTTGTTATTAAATCATGGAAACTTACCATGCTGTACATTGGTTCTCCGATCTTTCTCGCCTCTCCTCGTCCGATGAGGAGGACGAAATAGACTGCTGTTACAAAATCAAAAGAAATCTACCAACACCTCAGAAAAAAACTGTAGACCTTGTAGGAAAAAGGGGGAAGCTTGCAAGCTGAAGAACACCATCCCAACCGTGAAGCACAGGGCTTGCAGCATCATGGTGTGGGGGTGCTTTTCTGCTAAGGACAACAAAGTCAAGGTATTGGAGTGGCCATCACAAAGCCCTGACCTCAATCCTATAGAAAATTTGTGGGCAGGACTGAAAACTTGTGTGCGAGCTAGGAGGCCTATAAACCCGACTCAATTTCACAAGCTCTGCCAGGAGGAATGGGCCAAAATTCACCCAACTTATTGTGGGAAGCTTGTGGAAGGCTACCTGAAACGTTTGACCCAAGTTAAACAATTTAAAGGCAATGCTACCAAATACTAATTGAATGTTTGTAAACTTCTGACCCACTGGGAATGTGATGAAAGAAATAAAATATTAAATAAATGGTTCTCTACTATTATTCTGACATTTCACATTCTTAAAATAAAGTGGTGATCCTAACTGACCTAAGACAGGGAATTATTACTAGGATTAAATGTCAGGAATTGTGAAACTGAGTTTAAATGTATTTGGCTAAACTGCACATTTGTGGCCTGCTGGAGGTCATTTTGCAGGGCGCTGGCAGTGCTCCTCCTTGCACAAAGGCGGAGGTACCGGTCCTGCTGCTGGATTGTTGCCCTCCTATGGCCTCCTCCACGTCTCCTGATGTACTGGCCTGTCTCCTGGTAGCGCCTCCATGCTCTGGACACTACGCTGACAGACACAGCAAACCTTTTTGCCACAGCTCGCATTGATGTGCCATCCTGGATGAACTGCACTACCTGAGCCACTTGTGTGGGTTGTAGACTCCGTCTCATGCTACCACTAGAGTGAGAGCACCGCCAGCATTCAAAAGTGACCAAAACATCAGCCAGGAAGCATAGGAACTGAGAAGTGGTCTGTGGTCACCACCTGCAGAATCACTCCTGTTTTGGGGGGTGTCTTGCTAATTGCCTATAATTTCCACCTTTTGTCTATTCCATTTGCACAACAGCATGTGAAATTTATTGTCAATCAGTGTTGCTTCCTAAGTGGACAGTTTGATTTCACAGAAGTGTGATTGACTTGGAGTTACATTGTGTTGTTTAAGTGTTCCCTTTATTTTTTTGAGCAGTGTATTAAGTACTTGCCTTTCACAATGCAGAGCTCACTTAACTTTTGATATGATTCTCTTATCAATGGTTAAAATACATTTTACTATTACTTAATCCGACTGTTCTTAATTGGTCATCAATTAACCGTTTGGTAAACCACTACAGATTTTGAGAACTAATAATGATGAAATAATAATTAATAATAATGAACGAATAATTAAAATGTATGATGTAAAGTATAAACATATAAAGTATGATATATATACTGCAATGTACTATTATAATGATGATTATTCTGATTTTACTTCAAAGTAAGTTTTCGAAAATCTGATATTGTCAAAATCAGAGATGTACTGGTTGATAGAATTCCATGAGTGTGCAAAGTTGTCATCAAGGCAGGTACCCTAGTGGTTAGAACGTTGGGCCAGTAACCGAAAGGTTGCTCGATCGAATCCCCCTGCTGACAAGGTACAAATCTGTCGTTCTGCTCCTGAACAAGGCAGTTAACCCACTGTTCCTAGGCCTTTATTGTAAATAAGAATTGGTTCTTAACTGACTTGCCTGGTTAAATATAGAGGCGAAGGGTGGCAACTTTGAAGAATATAAAATATATTTGGATTTTTTAAACACTTTTTTGGTTACTACATGATATGTGTTATTTCATAGTTTTGATGTCTTCACTATTATTCTACAATGTAGAAAATAGGAAAAATGAAGAAAAACCCTTGAATGAGTAAGTGTGTCCCAAATTTTGACTGGTATTGTACATGTACAAATTACCTCGCACATTGACTCGGTACCGCTACCCCCTGTAAATAGCCTCGTTATAGTTGTTTTATTGTGTTACTTAAAAAAACAGTTTTTACTTTAGTTTATTTAGTAAATATTGTCTTAACTCTATTTTCTTAAAAAGGCATTGTTGGTTAAGGTCTTGTAAGTAAGCATTTCACCTGTTGTATTCTGCACGAGACAAAAAAAGTGTGATTTGATTTGATTGTTCAAATAACAAAATTGAGAAGATATCATTGTGTTGTTTTTTTGCAATTAAATCAATGTCCTCATCACAGTAAACTTAGATTTTGTATCAATGGTTGTGTATTGAAAGATGTCTTCAAGCAAAATTTATACACAAAAAAACGTTTTGAATATGAGACTTGCTGCATTACAAGGGTTACCAGTTTGGAGTTTTGTACTGAGTTTTTAAAATTCACCACATACTTATGAAAATAGCACCAAAACGATAAAAACAACTGTATTTATATGATTGAGTTGATTAACATTCTTGCCGTATAAGTGATCCTTCCCTTGATAACTGAGGTGCACTATGGTACCATGATGATATGGGCAAGAAAACGTACATGAAAGGCAATTTACATTCAACATTTTAGCTTATTAAGCATTTGAGCTCTCATGGCTCTAGCCCTCATGGAACAACTGAAGTTATGTAATGGTTTAGGTAACCGCGATTCCAAAGTTGCAAAGTCAAACCAAAAAAGACAGGCAAAAGTAATTTGTTACTGTCATGACAAGAGTGGTGACAAGAACCTGTGGAGAGCATGTTGTCCAGCCCCAGAGGGATGATTGTACAGTACTCCTGTCCTCCAACCCCCTCTCTCAATTTACAGCCAGGTAACACCTGATCCGGTTCAACTTTCTGTCAACGGCTCAATCATCAAACATAACTGATTAATAGATTGGTTCAACAGAGGTAGCTCACTCTAAGGTTGGCCAAGTGGGCAAAGCAAAACAGCAGAGAAGGTAAGCCCTATGACATTTGAATCTGGGGGATTTGTGTGGCTTAAGCCCCCAAGACCTGTTACTGGTAGAACTACAAGTTTTGTTTTTCTACAACAGTCATGTGGAAGAGAGGAGCCAGAGTCTGTTTGGTTATAAAGATGGCCCAGGCCAGGCTGACGTCATCTTTCTCTCTCTGACTGCCCTGGTTGCTGAATAACAACATGGTGGCCAGTACCTTAATTCTCTGACTGCCCTGGTTGCAGAATAACAACATGGTGGCCAGTACCTTAATTCTCTGACTGCCCTGGTTGCTGAATAACCACATGGTGACCAGTACCTTAACGCTCTGACTGCCCTGGGCGCTGAATAACAACATGATGGCCAGTACCTTAACGCTCTGACTCCCCTGGTTGCTGAATAACAACATGATGGCCAGTACCTTAACGCTCTGACTGCCCTGGGCGCTGAATAACAACATGGTGGCCAGTACCTTAACGCTCTGACTCCCCTGGTTGCTGAATAACAACATGATGGCCAGTACCTTAATGCTCTGACTGCCCTGGTTGCTGAATAACAACATGGTGGCCAGTACCTTAATGCTCTGACTGCCCTGGGTGCTGAATAACAACATGGTGGCCAGTACCTTAATTCTCTGACTGCCCTGGTTGCTGAATAACCACATGGTGACCAGTACCTTAACGCTCTGACTCTCCAGGTTGCTGAATAACAACATGGTGGCCAGTACCTTAATGCTCTGACTGCCCTGGTTGCTGAATAACAACATGGTGACCAGTACCTTAATGCTCTGACTGCCCTGGGCGCTGAATAACAACATGGTGGCCAGTACCTTAACGCTCTGACTCCCCTGGTTGCTGAATAACAACATGGTGGCCAGTACCTTAACGCTCTGACTGCCCTGGGCGCTGAATAACAACATGGTGGCCAGTACTTTAATGCTCTGACTGCCCTGGTTGCTGAATAACAACATGGTGGCCAGTACCGTAATGCTCTGACTGCCCTGGGTGCTGAATAACAACATGGTGGCCAGTACCTTAACGCTCTGACTGCCCTGGTTGCTGAATAACAACATGGTGGCCAGTACCTTAATTCTCTGACTGCCCTGGTTGCTGAATAACCACATGGTGACCAGTACCTTAACTCTCTGACTCTCCAGGTTGCTGAATAACAACATGGTGGCCAGTACCTTAACTCTGACTGCCCTGGGCGCTGAATAACAACATGGTGGCCAGTACCTTAATGCTCTGACTGCCCTGGTTGCTGAATAACAACATGGTGGCCAGTACCTTAACGCTCTGACTGCCCTGGTTGCAGAATAACAACGTGGTGGCCAGTACCTTAACGCTCTGACTGCCCTGGTTGCTGAATAACAACATGGTGGCCAGAACCTTAATGCTCTGACTGCCCTGGGCGCTGAATAACAACATGGTGGCCAGAACCTTAACGCTCTGACTGCCCTGGGCGCTGAATAACAACATGATGGCCAGTACCTTAATGATCTGACTGCCCTGGGCGCTGAATAACAACATGGTGGCCAGTACCTTAACGCTCTGACTGCCCTGGGCGCTGAATAACAACATGGTGGCCAGTACCTTAACGCTATGACTGCCCTGGGCGCTGAATAACAACATGGTGGCCAGTGCTTTAATGCTCTGACTGCCCTGGGCGCTGAATAACAACATGATGGCCAGTACCTTAACGCTCTGACTGCCCTGGGCGCTGAATAACAACATGGTGGCCAGTACCTTAACGCTCTGACTGCCCTGGGCGCTGAATAACAACATGTTGGCCAGTACCTTAATGCTCTGACTGCCCTGGGCTCTGAATAACAACATGGTGGCCAGTACCTTAACGCTCTGACTGCCCTGGGCGCTGAATAACAACATGGTGGCCAGTACCTTAACGCTATGACTCCCCTGGTTGCTGAATAACAACATGATGGCCAGTACCTTAACGCTCTGACTGCCCTGGGTGCTGAATAACAACAGGGTGGCCAGTACCTTAACGCTCTGACTCCCCTGGGCGCTGAATAACAACATGGTGGCCAGTACCTTAACGCTCTGACTGCCCTGGTTGCTGAATAACAACATGGTGGCCAGTACCTTAACGCTATGACTTCCCTGGTTGCTGAATAACAACATGGTGGCCAGTAACTTAATGCTCTGACTGCCCTGGTTGCTGAATAATAACATGGTGGCCAGTACCTTAATGCTCTGACTGCCCTGGTTGCTGAATAACAACATGGTGGCCAGTACCTTAACGCTCTGACTCCCCTGGGCGCTGAATAACAACATGGTGGCCAGTACCTTAACGCTCTGACTCCCCTGGTTGCTGAATAACAACATGGTGGCCAGTACCTTAACGCTCTGACTCCCCTGGTTGCTGAATAACAACATGATGGCCATAACCTTATCGCTCTGACTGCCCTGGTTGCTGAATAACAACATGGTGGCCAGTACCTTAACGCTCTGACTCCCCAGGTTGCTGAATAACAACATGGTGGCCAGTACCTTAACTCTGACTTCCCTGGGCGCTGGATAACAACATGGTGGCCAGTACCTTAACGCTCTGACTGCCCTGGTTGATGAATAACAACATGGTGGCCAGTACCTTAATGCTCTGACTGCCCTGGGCGCTGAATAACAACATGGTGGCCAGTACCTTAATGCTCTGACTGCCTTGGGCGCTGAATAACAACATGGTGGCCAGTACCTTAACGCTCTGACTGCCCTGGGCGCTGAATAACAACATGGTGGCCAGTACCTTAACGCTCTGACTGCCCTGGTTGCTGAATAACAACATGGTGGCCAGTACCTTAACGCTCTGACTCCCCTGGGCGCTGAATAACAACATGTTGGCCTGTACCTTAACGCTCTGACTGCCCTGGGCGCTTAATAACAACATGGTGGCCAGTACCTTAACGGTCTGACTGCCCTGGTTGCTGAATAACAACATGGTGGCCAGTACCTTAACGCTCTGACTCCCCTGGTTGCTGAATAACAACATGATGGCCAGTACCTTAACGCTCTGACTGCCCTGGTTGCTGAATAACAACATGGTGGCCAGTACCTTAATGCTCTGACTGCCCTGGGCGCTGAATAACAACATGGTGGCCAGTACCTTAATGCTCTGACTGCCCTGGTTGCTGAATAACAACATGGTGAGCAGTACCTTAACGCTCTGACTGCCCTGGGCACTGAATAACAACATGGTGGCCAGTACCTTAACGCTCTGACTGCCCTGGGCACTGAATAACAACATGGTGGCCAGTGCTTTAATGCTCTGACTGCCCTGGGCGCTGACTAACAACATGATGGCCAGTACCTTAACGCTCTGACTGCCCTGGGCGCTGAATAACAACATGGTGGCCAGTACATTAATGCTCTGACTGCCCTGGGTGCTGAATAACAACATGTTGGCCAGTACCTTAATGCTCTGACTACCCTGGGCTCTGAATAACAACATGGTGGCCAGTACCTTAATGCTCTGACTGCCCTGGGCGCTGAATAACAACATAATGGCCAGTACCTTAATGCTCTGACTGCCCTGGTCGCTGAATAACAACATGATGGCCAGTACCTTAACGCTCTGACTGCCCTGGTTGCTGAATAACAACATGGTGGCCAGTATCTTAACGCTCTGACTCCCCTGGTTGCTGAATAACAACATGATGGCCAGTACCTTAACGCTCTGACTGCCCTGGTTGCTGAATAACAACATGGTGGCCAGTACCTTAACGCTCTGACTCCCCTGGTTGCTGAATAACAACATGATGGCCAGTACCTTAACGCTCTGACTGCCCTGGTTGCTGAATAACAACATGGTGGCCAGTACCTTAATGCTCTGACTGCCCTGGGCGCTGAATAACAACATGGTGGCCAGTACCTTAATGCTCTGACTGCCCTGGTTGCTGAATAACAACATGGTGAGCAGTACCTTAACGCTCTGACTGCCCTGGGCACTGAATAACAACATGGTGGCCAGTACCTTAACGCTCTGACTGCCCTGGGCACTGAATAACAACATGGTGGCCAGTGCTTTAATGCTCTGACTGCCCTGGGCACTGAATAACAACATGATGGCCAGTACCTTAACGCTCTGACTGCCCTGGGCGCTGAATAACAACATGGTGGCAAGTACATTAATGCTCTGACTGCCCTGGGTGCTGAATAACAACATGTTGGCCAGTACCTTAATGCTCTGACTGCCCTGGGCTCTGAATAACAACATGGTGGCCAGTACCTTAACGCTCTGACTGCCCTGGGCGCTGAATAACAACATAATGGCCAGTACCTTAATGCTCTGACTGCTAAACTAAGATTAACATGGCAATGAATACTGTTTGGAAAAAACTACACCCCTGACTCATGCGGAGAGCCCATGCGCCCATGATTGGTCTAAAAGAGACGGTTCAGCATGCAATGTGCACATAACGTGTGTGTACAGCTGTAACCGCTGTCGATGTCGTTCTCCTCCTCAGACGAGGAGGAGCATGGATCGGCCCAACACGCAGCGAGGTATGTAGACAAAATGAATTTAATTATAATAACAAATACGAAAATACAAGACAAACTACAAAACAACAAACAACGTCAACAGACCTGAACATGCGAACTAACATAAAACGAAGAACGCACGAACAGACTAAACAAAACGAAACAGTACCGTGTGGTGCACAAACACAGACACAGCAACAAACGCCCACAAACAAACAGTGAGAACAGCCTACCTTAATATGGTTCTCAATCAGAGGAAACGTCAAACACCTGCCTCTAATTGAGAACCATATCAGGCAACACATTCAACCCAACATAGAAACACATAACATAGACTACCCACCCAGCTCACGTTCTGACCAACTAAACAAAGTAAAACAGAGGCAAATAAGGTCAGGAACGTGACAACAGCAAATATTCTGTGTGGTGATATATTTATGTTTACGAGTAAACACAATCTGCAGGTTACACTTTGAAACTTAGCATTGTATAAGCATTGAGATACTGTTTCCAATCAAATCGAATTTTATTTGTAACATGCGCTGAATACAACAGGTGTAGTAGACCTTACTGTGAAATGCTTACTTACAAGCCCTTAACCAACAATACAGTTCAATAAAGTGAAGTAAAAAATGATAAAAAGTAACACAATAAAATAACAATAACGAGGCTATATACAGGGGGCATAGATAATAGACAGCGCGTAGCAGCAGTGGAAAAACAAATTGGGGGTGGGGGGGAAGTGTCAATGTAAATAGTCCAGGTGGCCATTTGATTAATTGTTCAGCAGTCTTATGGCTTGGGGGTAGAAGCTGTAAATGAGCCTTTTGGTCCTAGACTTGGCGCTCCAGTACAGTTTTAATTGTTATCATAATATTTTTTTAAACCTTTATTTAACTAGGCAAGTCAGTTAAGAACAAATTCTTATTTACAATGACAGCCTACCGTCTTGGATGGCAGAAAGCTTGGTCCCAGTGATGTACTGTGCCATACGCACCACCCTCTGGAGCGCCTTACGGTCAGATGCCGAGCAGTTGCCATACCAGACGGTGATGCAACCAGTCAGGATGCTCTCAATGGTGCAGCTGTAAAACTTTTTGAGGATCTGGGGACCCATGCAAAATCTTTTCAATCTCCTGAGGGGGAAAAGGTGTTGTTGTACCCTCCTCATGACGGTCTTGGTGTGTTTACTTTGAAGTTCATTGCTTGAGTTATTTTAGAAAACCTGGGAATTTGTTAGAGTGCAGTGCCTCCTAGCTCAAACATATTTTGAGATCCTGAGACACATATGTTGACAACCCCCCTTATTTTGGAGATCAAGATGGAATTAATCTTGTTAAGTGCTTGCTGCAGATTTTAATTACCTTTGGTAGAAAAGGTTTCTGTGCAGGAACACATGGGGGGAATGGGGTTCTAAGTAATTCAGCACTTGACTGAGCAAGCCCCTGTGTCCCTGCTCTGGTGCCTTCTCACTCCTCACAACCTCCACTGCCTCCCCCAATGGCCTATTTGAAACAATTTAACTTTGGGCCTAATTTTTATCCTTTGTTGCATTAATTTCATATGGAGATTATCTAATTGTGCCATTCAAAACTAATCTGTTCTAGTGAAACACAATCTTTATGAAATGGATTACCTGTTTCAAGAGGAGATGATTTGTCTCTGAGAAAGTAGCAGGTAACAGTAAAGCCCATCCTTGCAATATTTTTCTCCCTATAGCAATGCCTTTGATAAGCCTTGTGATGGTACGGTGGATTTGAAGCAGGATATGTAAATGTTTGATGACTAGGTCTATTGTAAGAATCCAGACAGTATAAGACATCTGAAAAGAATCAATTCATTTCTATGTAGCCTGTAGTCACATAAATTCTTGTCTGTAAGTATTCTACATGGGGGGTACACGGTTTATTTTATTTGATGTTCTTTTTCAACTGTTGTTTTGTGCAATTTTGTTTCATCTCACACCGGGTACTTTCATTCACAGGGAAATATGTTCTGATATTAAAATAGCTGACAAAGAAGTGGAATCCAATATTTTCTCCCGATTATGGTTGAGGATTGTTTGCTGCATTAAAACAACTTGAATCTGTCAATTCCAATATCTAACAACCTGTGATGTTTTTCTCAAAAGGAACTAAATCCATTTGAACACTCTTTAATTCTTTGACTCAGGTCTTGGTAAATGTGTTGGAGAGTGTGATACTACTGTGATTTGAATGTACTTGTACCAATGGGGATCTGATTCCTACTCTATACAACACCAAAGTATCATGACACAAGGCGAGACCCAGATGCAGACAAAGGAGGCAGATGGTTGGAGTCTTACAGTGTTTATTAATCCAAAAGGAGTAGGCAAGAGAATGGTTGTGGACAGGCAAAAGTTCAATACAAGATCAGGGTCCAGGAGGTACAGAGTGGCAGACAGGCTCGTGGTCAGGGCAGGCAGAAAGGTCAGGCAGGCGGGTACAGAGTCCAGAAACAGGCAAGGGTCAAAACCGGGAGGACTAGAAAAAGGAGAATAGCAAAAAGCAGGAGAACGGGAAAAACGCTGATTGACTTGGAAAACATACAAGACGAACTGGCACAGAGAGAGACAGGAAAAACAAGGATAAATACACTTATAAAATAAGCGACACTTGGAGGGGGTGGAATCAATCACAGGGACAGGTGAAGCAGATCAGGGTGTGACACAAAGAGGCCCATGGACAGCCCCATGGTAAAGTGCACAAACTGATGCATTTTGTGCCTGCCACCCAATACTTTACATCCATGCATTCACAAATCAAGTCTTCTCTTGAGTTGGGCTCGGGGATGGAACAACTGTTGAACATCTGAGCTTGTGATTGTTTGTGGGGGAAGGGTGGGGTGTGTGTGTGTGTGTGTGTGTGGTTTATGTAACCCATATCTGTTGCTATTGGGTAATGCTATTGGGTAGGACAATACTGGATGAATCACAACAATTGTTTGCAGAAATAATAATTGCTTTCCAAAAATGAAATTTTAATGTAATGCTAATCCTGGTTATAGGTAACAATGCTTCGTATGAACTGCCAGCATTATTACGCATATTATTTGTTAATTGTGGAAGTAAATTAAGATATGCAAGATTTATTTATATGTGTATATATATATATTTTTTTAAACATTATTTTACTAGGCAAATCAGTTAAGAACAAAATCTTATTTTCAATGACAGCCTAGGAACAGTGGGTTAACTGCCTTGTTCAGGGGAAGAATGACAGCTGTTTACCTTGTCAGCTCAGGGATTTGACCTTGGGACCTTTTGGTTACAAGTCCAACACTCTAACCACTAGGCTACCTGCCACCCAGTAAAAAATTGAAGTCGGAAGTTTACATACACTTAGGTTGGTGTCATTAAAACTAATTTTTCAACCACTCCACAAATTTCTTGTTAACAAACTATAGTTTTGGCAAGTCGGTTAGGACATCTACTTTGTGCATGACACAAGTCATTTTTTCCAACAATTGTTTACAGACAGATTATTTCACTTAATCACAATTCCAGTGGGTCAGAAGTGTACATACACTAAGTTGACTGTGCCTTTAAACAGCTTGGACAATTCCAGAAAATGATGCTTCTGATAGGCTAATTGACATAATTTGAGTCAATTGGAGGTGTACCTGTGGATGTATTTCAAGGCCTACCTTCAAACTCAGTGCCTCTTTGCTTGACATCATGGGAAAATCAAAAGAAATCAGCCAAGACCTCAGAAAAAAATTGTAGACCTCCACAAGTCTGGTTCATCATTGGGAGCAATTTCCAAACGCCTGAAGGTGCCACGTTCATCTGTACAAACAATAGTACGCAAGTATAAACACCATGGGACCACGCAGCCGTCATACCACTCAGGAAGGAGACGCGTTCTATCTCCTAGAGATGAACGTACTTTGGTGCGAAAAGTGCAAATCAATCCCAGAACAACAGCAAAGGACCTTGTGAAGATGCTGCAGGAAACAGGTACAAAAGCAACTATATCCACAGTAAAACAAGTCCTATATCGACATAACCTGAAAGGCCGCTCAGCAAGGAAGAAGCCACTGCTCCAAAACCGCCATAAAAAAAGGCAGACTACAGTTTGCAACTGCACATGGGGACAAAGATCGCACTTTTTGGAGAAATGTCCTCTGGTCTGATGAAACAAAAATAGAACTGTTTGGCCATAATGACCATTGTTATATTTGGAAGAAAAAGGGGAGGCTTGCAAGCCGAAGAACACCATCCCAACCGTGAAGTACGGGGGTGGCGGCATCATGTTGTGGGGGTGCTTTGCTGCAGGAGGGACTGGTGCACTTCACAAAATAGATGGCCTCATAAGGAAGGACAATTATGTGGATATATTGAAGCAACATCTCAAGACATCAGTCAGGAGGTTAAAGCTTGGTCACAAATGGGTCTTCAAATGGACAATGACCCCAAGCATACTTTCAAAGTTGTGGAAAATGGCATAAGGACAACAAAGTCAAGGTATTGGAGTGGCCATCACAAAGCACTGACCTCTTGTCAGAGTCGTGTGTATAGGTGGCAGGGAAGTCAGGCGCAGGAGAGTCAAACGGAGTGTAAAATGGAGTCTTTTAATGAAAGTCCAAATACATGCTCCATAACACTAATAAGAAACGAACAAACAAATATGGGTACGAAGACCCGTCGCGCACCTATACACATAAAAACAATACTAACAATAAACAATCTCTGACAAAGACATGAGGGGAAACAGAGGGTTAAATACACAACATGTAATGGATGGGATTGGAAACAGGTGTGTGGGAAGACAAGACAAAACCAATGGAAAATGAAAAATGGATCGATGATGGCTAGAAGACCGGTGATGTCGACCGCCGAACACCGCCCGAACAAGGAGAGGCAACGACCTCGGCAGAAGTCGTGACACCTCCATCCTATAGAAAATGTGTGGGCAGAACTTGTGCGAGCAAGGAGGCCTACAAACCTGACTCAGTTACACCAGCTTTGCCAGGGGGAATGGGCCAGAAGCTTGTGGAAGGCTACCCGAAATGTTTGACCCAAGTTAAACAATTTAAAGGCAATGCTACCAAATACTAATTGAATGTTTGTAAACTTCTGACCCACTGGGAATGTGATGAAAGAAATAAAAGATTCAATAAATTGTTATCTCTACTATTATTCTGACATTTCACATTCTTAATATAAAGTGGTGATCCTAACTGACCTAAGACAGGGAATTTTTACTAGGATTAAATGTAAGCAATTGTGAAAAACTGAGTTTAAATGTATTTGGCTCAGGTGTATGTAAACTTCCGACTTCAACTCTATATACAGTACCAGTCAAAAGTTTGGACACACCTACTCTTTCAAGGGTTTTTCTTTATTTTTGATGTCTTCACTATTATTATACAGTGTAGAAACCAGTACAAATAAAGAAAAACCCTTGAATGAGTAGGTGTGTCCATACTTTTGACTGGTACTGTATATTTTTTTACTAACTGTATACAATACAATCGAGGTGAGTGCATTGGAAATGCTTTTGGCAGTTAATCTGCTTCTGTTCTGTGGGTGGCAAAATGTGCTCTTCTTAAAGGATTGGTCCCAATCTCTCAAAGGGAAAGGGAAAAGGGGATACCTAGTCAGTCGTAAAACTGAATGCCTTCAACTGATATGTGTCTTCCGCATTAACCCAACCCCTCTGAATCAGAGAGGTGCGGGGGGATGCCATAATTGACATCCACGTCTTCGGCGCCCGGGGAACAGTGGCCCTAGGATACAGGTGGACAGGGGTGGTCTGCCAGTCCCTGGGACGACAATCCAACTTGGGATCGGAGGAGGTTTTAGCAGGTGGAATAGTGGAGAAAATTGGAGGTTTACTCAGTAGCAGTGCAAATACCATGGTATAGCTGTACGGACACTCAATCATGATGGTAATATTTTATGGTAAGTTTACAAACAATTAGTACGATAAATATAATTTAAAATTGTGTGTCATTATGGTAAACGGTGAAATAATTATTACCAGTTAAAAATGTAATAGCTTAGCAGATAATAATAAAAGACGATCAGTATTTTTGATCCGAATGTGCAAATTGTTCAAACAGATCTGGGTAGATGGATTCTTTTAAATATTTTATTGGACCATAAACAGATTTGACTCATGAATCTATACGGTCCAAATAATGATGATCCAAGCTCCTTTCAAAACATATGTAATAATTGATCAAGCCTACAAGCACTACAAGACTCTATTATTATGGTGGGAGATTATAATATGGTTTTAATTAAATACCTCAAAGGACTGTAAAGGAAATCACACTACAAACTATCACCTATATGCACTTAAGAAAATTACAAATATCATGGATATAATGGAACTAGTGGATATATGGACTCCTAAATATTCTGACCTAGTGAGATATACATGGCGGAGGCTCAATCAAGCTAGTCATCTTGACTACTTTCTTATGTCATTCTCACTGGCACCAAAAGTTTAAAAAGTGTTGATAGGGGACAGAATTCAGTCAGACCATGAAACAATTGGCATATACATTACTCTTACAGAATGTCCATGTGGGAGAGGGTATTGGATATGTAATCAAAGCCTATTTATTGGATGTCAACTTGTTTTTCACCCGGACAGAATAAATTATAACTTACTTTTTCCATCTTTAAAACAAAAGCAATTTAAGTCAAAATAATTCATATTAAGAAAGGAAATAGAGTGACTAACAATACAGATAGATAGCAAAAAAACTGTACCATATAGGCACAGAATACATTACAGGAAAAACACAAATAAATAGAGGAACTTTTTCAAGAAAGAACAAGTGTAATATATTATAAAAGGCAGACTGGATGGAATATGGTGAAAAATGCAAAAATGTTCTTCATCTTCAGCATAGAAATGCTACCAAAAAGAATTTACTGAAACTTACAAATGACGGGGTCACCCATGATTCACCAAACAATATTTTGAAAGATGAAGCAAAGTACTTTAAGTATATATTTTTGTTTCAGTCTCCATCTCCACAAAACAAAGTTAATTGTAAGGATTTGTTTCCTATTAATAATGTAAAATTGACAGCTGTACAGAAAATTACAGAGGAGGAACTTAAAGCCTTAAAGTCAGAGGTATACCAAACTTTTTTTGATGTAGTCAGAGGACCGTTATTAGCACGTTTTAAATACTCCTATAAAAATGATAGATTATCAGATACTCAACAAGAAGGTTGTAACGGTCGTCTTGTGGTGAATGAGCGGACCAAGGCGAAGCGGGTGATGAATACATGATGAATATTTATTAACAGAACGACGAAACACGAAAACTCTTTAACAAACTACAAAACAAATAAACGACGTAGACTGACCTAAAACATGAGTACTTACAAATACACGAAGAACGCACGAACAGGTACAGACTACAAACAAACGCTACAGTCCCGTGTGGTACAAACATACATACAGACACGGAAGACAATCACCCACACACAAACAGTGAGAACAGCCTACCTTAATATGGTTCTCAATCAGAGGAAACGTCAAACCCCTGCCTCTAATTGAGAACCATATCAGGCAACACATTAACCCCAACATAGAAACACAACACATAGAATGCCCACCCCAACTCACGCAGGACGCCGACCAATATTACGATCCCGGGAATCAGGAGCGGACCGATCACCTCTGCTGAGGCACAGGAATCTGTCGATCCGGCTGAGAAACGGGAGCATCTCGAACTAGAGCGCCGGAGAGAGAGCACACGTGACATTATTAATCCTAATCAGACAGGTTTTTTACATGGATGATACATTGGAGATAATATAAGACAAGTACTGGAAACGATAGAACACTATGAAAAATCTGGGGGAAAAAAGGCCTGGTATTCATAGCTGACTTTGAAAATACTATTCATTGTTTTATTTTATTTTATTTCACCTTTATTCAACCAGGTAGGCTAGTTGAGAACAAGTTCTCATTTACAACTGCGACCTGGCCATAATAAAGCAAAGCAGAGCAACACAAACAACAACACAGAGTTACACATGGAATAAACAAGCGTACAGTCAATAACACAATAGAAAAAAGAAAGTCTATATATGCAAATGGCATGAGGAGGTAAGGCAATAAATAGGCCATAGTAGCGAAGTAATTACAATTTAGCAAATTAACACTGGAGTGATAGATGAGCAAATGATGATGTACAAGTAGAAATAGTGGTGTGCAAAAGAGCAGAAAAGTAAATAAAAACAATATGGGGATGAGGTAGGTAGATTGGATGGGCTATTTACAGATGGGCTATGTACAGCTGCAGCGATCGGTTAGCTGCTCTGATAGCTGATGTTTAAAGTTAGTGAGGGAAATATAAGTCTCCAGCTTCAACGATTTTTGCAATTCGTTCCAGTCATTGGCAGGAAGGAAAGGCGGCCAAAGGAGGTGTTGTCTTTGGGGATGACCAGTGAGATATACCTGCTGGAGCGCGTGCTACGGGTGGGTGTTGTTATTGTGACCAGTGAGCTGAGATAAGGCGGCGCTTTACCTAGCATAGACTGAAAGATTACCTGGAGCCAGTGGGTCTGGGACGAATATGTAGCGAGGGCCAGCCGATTAGAGTATACAGGTCGCAGTGGTGGGTGGTACATGGCGCTTTGGTGACAAAACGGATGGCACTGTGATAGACTGCATCCAGTTTGCTGAGTAGCGTATTGGAAGCTATTTTGTAAATGACATCGCCGAAGGCGAGGATTGGTGGGATAGTCAGTTTTACGGGGGTATGTTTGGCGGCGTGAGTGAAGCCGATTCTAGATTTAATTTTGGATTGGAGATGTTTAATATGAGTCTGGAAGAAGAGTTTACAGTCTAGCCAGACACCTAGGTATTTGTAGTTGTCCACATATTCTAAGTCAGAACCGTCCAGGGTAGTGATGCTGGTGGGCGGGCGGGTGCGGGCAGCGAATGGTTGAAAAGCATGCATTTGGTTTTACTAGCATTTAAGAACAGTTGGAGGCCACGGCAGGAGTGTTGTATGGCATTGAAGCTCGTTTGGAGATTAGTTAACACAGTGTCCAAAGAAGGGCCAGATGTACACAGAATGGTGTTGTCTGCGTAGAGCTGGATCAGGGAATCACCCGCAGCAAGAGCGACATCGTTGATATATACAGAGAAAAGAGTTGGCCCGAGAATTGAACCCTGTGGTACCCCTATAGAGACTGCCAGAGGTCCGGACAATAGGCCCTCCGATTTGACACACTGATCTCTGTCTGAGAAGTAGTTGGTGAACCAGGCGAGGCAGTCAGTTGAGAAACCAAGGCTGTTGAGTCTGCCGATAAGAATGCGGTGATTGACAGAGTCGAAAGCCTTGGCCAGGTTGATGAAGACAGCTGCACAGTACTGTCTTTTATCGATGGCGGATATGATATCGTTTAGTACCTTGAGCGTGGCTGAGGTGTACCTGTGACCAGCTCGGAAACCGGATTGCACAGCAAAAAATGTATGGTGGGATTCGAAATGGTCAGTGATCTGTTTATTAACTTGGCTTTCGAAGACTTTAGAAAGGCAGGGCAGCATGGATATAGGTCTATAACAGTTTGGGTCTAGAGTGTCCCCCCCTTTGAAGAGGGGGATGACCGCGGCAGCGTTCCAATCTGTAGGGATCTCGGACGATACGAAAGAGAGGTTGAACAGACTGGTAATAGAAGTTGCAACAATGGCACTGGATAATTTAAGAAAGAGAGGGTCCAGATTGTCTAGCCCAGCTGATTTGCACGGGTCCAGATTTTGCAGCTCTTTCAGAACATCTGCTGTCTGGATTTGGGTGAAGGAGAAGCGGTGGAGGCTTGGGCAAGTAGCTGCGGGGGGTGCGGAGCTATTGGCCGGGGTAGCCAGGAGGAAAGCATGGCCAGCCGTAGAGAAATGCTTATTGAAATTCTTGATTATCGTGGATTTATCGGTGGTGACAGTGTTACCTAGCCTCAGTGCAGTGGGCAGCTGGGAGGAGGTGCTCTTATTCTCCATGGACTTTAGTGTTCCAAATCTTTTTGGAGTTAGAGCTACAGGATGTAAATTTATGTTTGAAAAAGCCTTTGCTTTCCTGACTGACATCCCTGAAAAGTTGCATATCGCGGGGACTATTCGATGCTAGTGCAGTCCGCCACAGGATGTTTTTGTGCTGGTCGAGGGCAGTTAGGTCTTGTGGGAACCAAGGGCTATATCTGTTCTTAGTTCTACATTTTTTTAAGGTGGCATGCTTATTTAAGATGGTGAGGAAATTACTTTTAAAGAACGACCAGGCATCCTTAACTGACGGGATGAGGTCAATATCCTTCCAGGATACCCGGGCCAGGTCGATTAGAATGGCCTGCTCGCAGAAGTGTTTAATGGAGCATTTGACAGTGATGATGGGTGGTCGTTTGACTGCGGACCCATAGCGGATGCAGGCAATGAGGCAGTGATCGCTGAGATCCTGATTGAAAACAGCAGAGGTGTATTTGGAGGGCAAGTTGGTCAGGATAATATCTATGAGGGTGCCCATGTTTATGGATTTAGGGTTGTACCTGGTGGGTTCCTTGATAATTTGTGTGAGATTGAGGGCATCTAGCTTAGATTGTAGGACTGCCGTGGTGTTAAGCATATCCCAGTTTAGGTCACCTAACAGAAAGAACTCTGAAGATAGATGGGGGGCAATCAATTCACATTCACACAGGGCACAGCTGGGAGCTGTGGGGGTCTATAACAGGTGGCAACAGTGAGAGACGTTTTTCTGGAGAGATCCATTTTTAAAATTAGAAGCTCGAACTGTTTGGACATAGACCTGGAAAGTATGACAGAACTTTGCAGGCTATCTCTGTAGTAGATTGCAACTCCTTTGGCAGTTCTATCTTGATGGAAAATGTTGTAGTTGGGTATGGAAATCTCCACATTTTTGGTGGCCTTCCTAAGGCAGGATTCAGATAAAGTACGACTGGAATTTATATTTAAATGCCTGGAATATTTCAATTTTGGAGAATCTCTTATACAATGGGTTAACGTTATGCATAGTAAACCTAGTATCATGGCACAGATAAAGACCAAGATGCAGACACAGATGCAGACACAGGAGGCGGATAGTTAGAATCTCAGATATTTATTATAACACAGGGAGCAGGCAAATGACAGGTCGAGGGCAGCCAGAGGTTCATAAACTAGGTCAAAGTCAGGCAGGTACAGGACGACAGGCAGGCCTAGGTTCAGGACAGGCAGAAAGTTCAGAACCGGGAAGACTATAAACAAATCTTGAGAACAGGAAAATGGCAAGACGAACTGGCAACAGACAAACAGAAAATGCAAGTATAAGTACACAGGAGATAATGGGGGAAAATGGAAGACACCTAGTGGGGGGTGGAGACAAGCCCAAGACAGGTGAAACAGATCAGGGTGTGACACCTAGCTGTAAAATAGTAAATACTTCTCGAACGTATTAAACTGTAAAACAAGTTTGTCCACTATCAGCATATCTATTTATTATGAAACGTTAGCTATTAAAATCAGATCCAACAATAATATCAAGGTGTAACGATCGTCGTAATATTCTTCCTCCTCCTCGGACGAGGAGAGGAGAGAGGGATCAGATGACCAATGTGCAGCGAGTTATGTAGACATAATGAATTTATTAGACACGACGAACACTGACACGAACTATATTTGAATATTTACAAAATAACAAACAAACAACGTAGACTGACCTGAACATGCAAACTACATAAAACGAAGCACGCATGAACAGGAAAGAACGAACGAGACGAGACAGTACCGTGTGGTGCAAAAAACACAGACACAGCGACAACCACCCACAACAAACACTGTGAAACAACATCCCTATATATGGTTCTCAATCAAAGGAAAACGTACAACACCTGCCTCTGATTGAGAGCCATACAAGGTCAATTAAACTTGACACTTAACATAGAACAAACACAGACTGCCCACCCAGCTCACGTCCTGACCCACTAAACACAACTATACAAAAGGAAAACAAGGTCAGGAACGTGACACAAGGGCCTAGAAATCCATGGCTTAAAAACAAAGTTTACATTGTAAAATGATGATTCATGTTTGCTTTTAAACCCACAGCCTCATAGATGATCTAGATACCTTTTCTAACCTCTCTGGATTACATGATGAGTGTACTATATTTCGTATTGGATCACTAAAAAAGACAACTTTTACATTACTGTGTAGTTTACCAATAAAATGGTCTGACGGTGAAGTGGACATACTCGGTATTCATATCCCGAAAGAAATTATCTCACTACACTATATTTTAGTTTAATTTAATATAGAAAATTCCTGTCTATTTGTGGTAAAATCACCTTGATTAACTCTTTAGTCATATCCCAATTTACCAATTTGCTTATGGCCTTGCCTACAGCTAGCGACTTAAATAATAATATTCAATTTTATTTGGAACGGCAAGCCAGAGAAAATCAAATGGGCCTATTTAAATAATTAATATGAATTCGGAAGGCAGAAATTATTCAATATTAAAGCATTAGATCTCTCACTAAAGGCTTCAGTAATACAGAAGTTATACTTAGATACAAACTAGTTCTCTAGCAGATTAGTACGAATGTCCCAACCGATGTTCAAGAATGGCCTATATCCCTTTATTCAAATTGCAACCTCTCACTTTTGGTTATTTGAAAATGAAATAATCTCCAAAAATATCGTTATTTTTAAAACAAGCCATAGAAAGTTGGTTGCAATTTCAGTTTCATCCACCAGAAAAGACAAAACAAATATAGGAACAAATATTATGGTTAAACTCAAATATACTAATTGATTGATAAAAAAACTATATTTAGGTATAATCTAAAAAGGTATAATCTTTGTAAATTTTATCATAAATAGGACTGGTGGAGTTATGTTACACACAACAAAATTACACAAAATTACAACCAACTATTTGCAGCATTACCGCAAAATGGAAGATGCAAGTGGATTAAAGACCAAATTTGCTAAAGGAAATTGTGATAAATAAATATGTATACCAGTTTCAATTAAGGACAAAATAATTGACAGCTGTGCCATATAGATTGCAAAATAATTGTGAAGAGATTTTCAATGTACCGTTTCCATGGCACATGGTTTATGAACTGATACACAATTTAAATGATTATACAAAATTCTTGCAACCAATAGAATGTTATATACACTGGGGCAAAAAAGTATTTAGTCAGCCACCAATTGTGCAAGTTCTCCCACTTAAAAAGATGAGAGAGGCCTGTAATTTTCATCATAGGTACACTTCAACTATGAAAGACAAAATGAGAAAAAAAATCCAGAAAACCACATTGCAAATTATGGTGGAAAATAAGTATTTGGAGGCTCCTCTGTCCTCCACTCGTTACCTGTATTAATGGCACCTGTTTGAACTTGTTATCAGTATAAAAGACACCTGTCCACAACCTCAAACAGTCACACTCCAAACTCCACTATGGCCAAGACCAAAGAGCTGTCAAAGGACACCAGAAACAAAATTGTAGACCTGCACCAGGCTGGGAAGACTGAATCTGCAATAGGTAAGCAGCTTGGTTTGAAGAAATCAACTGTGGGAGCAATTATTAGGAAATGGAAGACATACAAGACCACTGATAATCTCCCTCGATCTGGGGCTCCACGCAAGATCTCACCCCAGAACCACACGGGGGGACCTAGTGAATGACCTGCAGAGAGCTGGGACCAAAGTAACAAAGCCTACCATCAGTAACACACTACGCTGCCAGGGACTCAAATCCTGCAGTGCCAGACGTGTCCCCCTGCTTAAGCCAGTACATGTCCAGGCCCGTCTGAAGTTTGCTAGAGAGCATTTGGATGATCCAGAAGAAGATTGGGAGAATGTCATATGGTCAGATGAAACCAAAATAGAACTTTTTGGTAAAAACTCAACTCGTTATGTTTGGAGGACAAAGAATGCTGAGTTGCATCCAAAGAACACCATACCTACTGTGAAGCATGGGGGTGGAAACATCATGCTTTGGGGCTGTTTTTCTGCAAAGGGACCAATACGATTGATCCGTGTAAAGGAAAGAATGAATGGGGCCATGTATCGTGAGATTTTGAGTGAAAACCTCCTTCCATCAGCAAGGGCATTGAAGATGAAACTTGGCTGGGTCTTTCAGCATGACAATGATCCCAAACACACCGCCCGGGCAACGAAGGAGTGGCTTCGTAAGAAGCATTTCAAGGTCCTGGAGTGGCCTAGCCAGTCTCCAGATCTCAACCCCATAGAAAATCTTTGGGGGGAGTTGAAAGTCCGTGTTGCCCAGCAACAGCCCCAAAACATCACTGCTCTAGAGGAGATCTGCATGGAGAAATGGGCCAAAATACCAGCAACAGTGTGTGAAAACCTGGTGAAGACTTACAGAAAACGTTTGACCTCTGTCATTGCCAACAAAGGGTATATAACAAAGTATTGAGATAAACTTTTATTATTGACCAAATACTTATTTTCCACCATAATTTGCAAATAAATTCATTAAAAATCCTACAATGTGATTTTTTTGATTTTTTCCCCTCATTTTGTCTGTCATAGTTGAAGTGTACCTATGATGAAAATTACAGGCCTCTCTCATCTTTTTAAGTGGGAGAACTTGCACAATTGGTGGCTGACTAAATACTTTTTTGCCCCACTGTATATGGGAGATACAACCTTCCCAGCTCTGCAGATTTCGCTGCAAAAAACAGAATCATTAGATAATATGTTTTGATACTTTCCATATCTAGCTTGCTTTTGGTCGCAGGTTCAGGAATGGCTGAAGAATTGCAGAATTTACCTGGAGTTAACTCTGCAAATAGCACTGCTGGGTGATTTAAAAAGTCATAGTCAATCAATCAATAATATAATAATACTCTTAGCAAAAATGTTTATCTTTAATTTACAATATGTAGAATCTATGAGAATAGAAACATTTAGAACTTTTGTGAAACATCACAGCACAGTTGAAACATATATGACAAATAGAAACTGTATGGTGTTCAGAGATGGATGGGAGAGGTTGAGTGGAGCTGAGGGATGGGACTAAAAACAAACAAAAGATAACTATTGTAAAAAATACTGTGTCCGTAAAATGTAAATAGTATGTATAAGCTGGAAGTAGAAGCCTATGTGTTGTTGTCCATTAGTTTACTCCAATTAGGGGAGGGGTGGTAGGGTTAGGGTGAAAATAATAAAAGACAATACATAAAAAATATATATATTATATATCATTTATATATATTTCCCCCCAAAATATGGGGGATTGGAAATTATGCAGAACATTACATTGATGGAAGCCACAATGTATCTGAAATATTAAAGCTGATCTACCATCTACATAAAAAAAATTATGTTTTAATTAAATATAAAAAATACAACTTTATATCAATATAATGGAAGATCAGGTGTAGTCTTCAAAGGCCTCCATGTTCTCTACACATCAGCATCACACCAATGGCCCGACAGACTACAGTAACAAAACAGTCTTGTGTTAGTGGATGCCTACACATGAATGTATGATGAATTATGTACAATAATGTCTGTACTGGGAGACAATTACCATTTTATCGGCAATTTATTCAGATTACAAATAGTGGTTTGACTTTTTACTCCTCAATAAATGAAAATGTTACGGATTGACTTAGCATAACCAAACTGATGTGTGTCAATTAAAACAATTCGGGGGAAATTCAGAGGAAGATTCATTTCACCAAGCTTCAGAGGCCAATTTATTCTGTGCATAATAAATGGGTTCATCCAATCGTCTTGTGTATTTTGCCTGTGTTTTTGTTTTGCCACATAACGATATGCGGCCTGTAGCAAGGAACTCATGATTTCACCTTCTGAGAATGCTAAGGTGAAGAAGGGAAATGACAAACCTATCTGTAACACAACTTGAACGTGGTTTGCACTTGCATTCATAACACATTAACAATTCATGACACCATAATACTCCATTTTTATTACGGAATTCTCATCGTATTATTGTTTTATTATCATAGATCACTGCAAATGACCCCATATTGCACATTTTCCATCTTGCTATTGAACAAACACAAAGAATATCATTCAGGTCTGTGTGCAAACTGGAATGAACAGTTAATGGTTCCACCATGCGCCCACCATGCATGCCATCTGCTTCCTATTGCAATGTTGAATCTTTACTTGAGGAACAACTGTTTTTGTGGACCATTTCCATGGCCACATTCAACTTGAGGGCAACAAATACAGAAACACCAACATTTATCATAAAAGCGAGAGGTACTGAAAATATGAACATTTTGAAATGGAGCGAAGGGAATTGAAAAAGAGTTGGAAATGAAAGCTTGTAAAAGCTCTCAGAGGCATTTTCAGTGTCCACAGACCAGCAGCATTGCTTGTGTCCACGGAAATATAGGTCAGGATTTCAAGGTGTGTCTGTTACATTGAGGCATGCTTGCTTTCTAAACTGTCTTCTCTTCAGGGAAAATAGACAAGAGGCTTATTGTCTGTCCGCACCGCAGCACAATGCTGCTTCAGAGGTGAAGGTTAATGCCATTATTCAGTGATGCCATCCACTATTCTCACCCAGAGAATCTGCCTGGACTGATAATGAGTGGGTTGGCCCATCTCTGATGACAAAAAAACAAACAATTTAGAAGAAGGCTCTTTTCCGTCTCTCCTCAGAAGCATCCTGGTGCCTGGCCCACAGAAAGCCACTCCTCATTCATCTTTCTGCCCACCATGGCAACTGTCACAAGGGCAACAAACCATTAATCTGAGCCATACGTGGACAGCATAACATTACTGTCACATTCCCAAGACCACCTTCCAATGCCTTTGCTGAGGGTGATTTTGAATGCTTGACATTCACAGAAATACCACAGAAGCTGATGCGCTCAGTTGCCCTGTCTCGTTTCCCTTGTCCATATAGTAAGACATCACAGTGGAGGTGAAAAATACATAGCAGGCTATGTTTAGCTATATCATAGCACTCTCGTATAACAATAATTCTCTCTCAGTTTGAATGATTACACATGTTAATAGCGTATTTACTAATCGCTACAATGTGCCTTCCTTGCCCAAGGCCACAACAGCAGTGCTAGCCCATGAAATTAGCCCCAGTAAACCTCTTGTTACTGGTTAATTTTCCTTGTTGGTACTGCAGCTTCCTGCGATGACAAACCCACTGTGTTCTAGTATTATTCAGACTGCGTCTGGTTCCTACTCCTGACTCCATGAAGCCTTCTGGCACTTTCTCTCTGTCTAAACAGAACAGGGCTCTAATCCCGTCAGCACCGGCCATATTCCACGACAAGGTCAGAGGTCAGGCCTTCAGCCTTCCCACAATCCCACGAGCCGGTATCCGCTTTCTATTCAAAGATGAGAACCCATGTCCAGAGGTCTGTCTTTGACAATGAGGCTTTTGTAAGTCAGTCCAGCATGCCTCTACAGCCATGATCTATTCACTACAATCAAACACGTGCATGCACACACATATATGCACAAACCCACTCACACATACCAAAATACGCATGCACACACCCACATACCCCAACCTTGTAAACAAAATGAAATAGAAAGCTGAAGATATACACCTAAAATTCTCCAAAACTCTTGACTGCAGAGTATAAAACATTTAAATAATACACTGAGGTTCATTAGATCTTCTGAACCTAAACTCACGCTGCTTACTTAATCCACCTGAGTTTGAAAGGATCTGCCTGCCTTTTCACTCTCCTTAAATACAACATTGATGAACTAATTAAAGAACAGATTATTTCTCTCTGCACCTTCTCTCTTTGTGCTTCATCAAAGGATTAGCCAAATCCATTTAATGTTTGAAGTGGAATTTTCGGGAACACACCTTCATCCCATTATTCATTCATTTTAATTTTGTGACCAATTTTCTTCTCCCACCACCACAGCTCAGTGTAGAATGAAAAGTGTAGAATGGAAAGGCTGAAACAATCTTGATGTTTCCACTCTCAGAGAGACAGAGACACCAAATTTAAGTCATTGACGGCTGGTGTCTGGGGCTTCAGGCCGAAGACTGACACCTACCGAAGGTAACAGCACAGTCATGCTCTGTTTATGCTGGCCGTTGAATCCTTTATAACCCATGTAACCAAATGAGCCACGCTGAATATATTCATGACTACCTCTGTTGTTTAGAACCCCAGCCACAAGTACACAACCACAACAACAGCCACAGCAAAACGAATGAGACAGGGCCACACCCCTCTCTTAAACTACATCTCCCAGCAGACCTTCTCAGGTAAGGCCCTTAGAAAATGAGAGAAAACATGTCTGAAAGGGTATAAATCTTTAATCAAACGGTGGTGATGTGCCTTGCCTCCAGCACTCACACCCCAATCCGGGTGATGTAGAGAGCTCAGATGTTTCTCCCCAACAAACATGATGATGAATCCCCTATTTTCAGGGATGTGTCATGGGAAAGGTGTATCTGTGTTTTGGGATTCCAGCTCCTCAGTTCCCACAGGGATCTCATCTTCCCATTGTATTCAAATCAGGGTGGAGCACAGTTGGTAGACAAGCTAATTTTTCAGTATTTTACTCCTCATTTAACGATCTGAAACCTCAATCTCCCTGATGGTTTTCATGAACATCTTTAAAGAGAGTAGTTTCAGTCAGTTCTCTGCAGGTTGTTTTTGTGGTTTTACCGTGGGATTTGAAGGATATCATCATCTAAAAATGTCTCTCCCTGAACCTAGACTCTTTTTGAAAATACTAAATAAGAAACACCATACCTCACAAGCAATGTTCCCTTTAATTTTTTTCGGCACTGAGACAATTTCAGGTCTGCTGAGTGCAAACTTGAACGTTGTGAAAATTCTGTGCAACTTCCAGCATGTGTTCACTGTGAACACTGAGGCTGTACCCACTTTAAGTGACAGTTTTAACAGTGGCCACATAGGCTAATGTGGCTATTTGATCATAATGTAGACCTACCAGAGTGGACTACCATCAAAAACAATGGAGAAAATGCATCCCATAACATTTTAACATGGAAATAGCTGTTCTCTCATTCAGCCTACAGCACCAGCCAATGTGTGGTGTTCAATGTAGGCCTACATGCCATGAGACCTTTGATTGACATTAACCATTAATCTCCTTCAGATAAGGTGACTGAAAATGTTGTTGTGTTGTTATTACGGAGAATCAGACAAATTATGCAACCCTCTGCTTGTTGGCTTCTGAGCTTATTCAAGCCTGTCTCAAAATACAACCCTGCCCGTTTAAGACGAAAAAAGCTCTTTACCTGACTTGCTTTTTAAAGATGTCTAGAAATGTACACGTTTTATACTCTTGTAGGACGCAATCACTCCACTATTGCTGACTACAAATTATCTATAACTGGGCTAATAATGCACTAACTAGCAAAGGATATGAACAAAATATGCACACATGGCTACATGCACCTCTCAAAAGAAGTACATCTACTTATGACCACAGCTGTAAACACAGTCCAGTTCAAAGTAAACGGCACAGATTTATATATGGCAATGGTTTATTTGCATATAGGCCTACTGCAGCTCTGATTGGTTATGCCACACTGGTCTGTGTAGAGGAATAGAATCCTACTCCAATGCGTTCTGCCTACAACAAAATCTCTTGCATAGTTCATTTTGTTTCGGTATGTTGCATTGAAAGTGGCTAATATTGCGTTGATTCGATCACAAATGCCACATTGAAGGGACATGTTGATAGTGTTAACTAACAGGGAAAACTCTAGAAAGTTGAGGGAAGTTTAATCTCGTGCTTCCCTCCATGGGCTGATATTCTTCTGCACTCTGCGCAGCAGTCCCAGGGAAGCTGCTCAGCAGTCTCGCAGCTTAGAGGGAACATTGCTCACAAGAGAAGAGAGAATCTGAGTTTACTCCCGACATGCACCACTACAATATGTCATTTAGCCACTTCATAGATATCTCTAGCTAATCCAAGAGGTCTGCTGAAGCTTCACATAATGATACGAGATCTCTGGGGCTTAATGGCAGCAGCCATGGAAATATTTCCATGGAAATAACCAAAAGGGGTTCTCCTATGGGGACAGCCGAAAGAACCCTTTCGGAACCCTTTTTTCACCAATGAAAACCATGCTCTACAGATGTCTCATTTATTGTCTTGTCTTGCAGATGGATGCGTTAAGTAAAATTCTGCTTAAGCTCTCATTTATTTATAAAAATACTTTGTTAGATGAACTTATCAAAGGTTGAAAGAGAGTGGGTGGGTGGGAGAGAGGCTATGTGAATAATAAATAAGAAAGAGTTAGTGAGGGGGCAACTCACCCCTGCGGGCAGAAGAATGATTGCGAAGAAAATAAGTAATAGCACATGCATTTATTTTTGCACCTGAAATGAGGAGTCAGAAATGAGGTAGGGCACATTAAGCACCTCCACTCTTTCACATTCTATCAGAAGGAGTAACGGGAGTCGTTCTGGGAAAACATGGAGCTGCATTTCAAAGGCTGTGCAAACAACAGGGCATTGAAAACTACACAGGGCATTGAAAACTACACAGGGCATTGAAAACTACACAGGGCATTGAAAACTACACAGGGCATTGAAAACTAACAGAGCATTGAAAACTTACAAACAAACATTCTTTTTGATAGTCCATCTGTAGATGCTCTACAGCAGGGCTCTCTAACCCTATTTCTGGAGAGCTACCGTCCTGTAGGTTTTTGTTCCAATCCTAATCTAGCGCACCTGATTCTAATAATTAACTGGTTGATAACGTGAATCAGGTTAGTTACAACTGGGGTTGGAGTGAAAGCCTACAGGAGGGTAGCTCTCCAGGAACAGGGTTGGAGAGCTCTGCTCTACAAACTATCTACAGCTCTGCTCTACAAACTATCTATCAGTAACATGTCAACTAACTATCTAGTAACCATAACCCTAGCTCTAACCCTAACCTTAATCCTTATCCCAACCCCAAACTTAACCCTTACCCTTACCCTTAACCTTATTCTAACCCTAACCTTAGCAAGAAGTTGCTTATCAACAGATAGTTTGTAAAATAGTATAAAAATCCGGACTATCCATTAAAGTGTGACCGAAGGTATTAAGAAATAATGAATAAATACATTAAAACTACAACAGCATAAGGAAAACAATGAAACTCAATTAAATGTTTTGCTAATGTCTGAGACTGAGTGAATAGGCCCATATATTATGGATTGCATTGAAACCATGGACCAGGCAGCTATTCTTACATTTTGTCCAAAATCCTATCCAGCCAAAGCTGGCAGCCTGACTCAATCGTAATATGGCAATTACTCTAAATGACAGTTCTGACATTTCAGGAAAACCTGAGACCATCATTTGAGAAACCCAAAGGATACATTTTTGCAGGGGTTTCTGCCTGTACCATTAGAATATATATTTGTTTATTTAACTATGCTAAAAACAAATTCTTATTTACAATGACAGCCTAGGAACAGTGGGTTAACTGCCTTATTCAGGGACAGAAAGTCAGATTTTTACATTGTCAGCTCGGGGATTCGATCTAGCAACCTTTTGGTTACTGTCCCAACACTCTAATCACTAGGCTACCTGCCACCCCATATCAACACAGCTTCACCACCATAAGCTTCAGCAGCCATAAGACTGTTGAACAATTAATCAAATCAAATCAAATGTTATTGGTCACATACACATGGTTAGCAGATGTTAATGCGAGTGTAGCAAAATGCATCTGTAAAAGTTTGTGAGTGTTTTAGGTGACAAGCCACATTTCTTCAGCCTCCTGAGGTTGAAGAGGCGCTGTTGCACCTTCTTCACCACGCTGTCTGTGTGGGTGGACTATTTCAGTTTGTCCATGATGTGTACGCTGAGGAACTTAAAACTTTCCACCTTCTCCACTACTATCCCGTCGATGTGGATTGGGTGCTCCCTCTGTTGTTTCCTGAAGTCCACGATCATCTCCTTTGTTTTGTTGACGTTGAGTAAGAGGTTATTTTCCAGATATCACACTCCGAGGGTCATCACCTCCTCCCTGTAGGACGTCTCGTCGTTGTTGGTAATCAAGCATACCACTGTATTGTCGTCTGCAAACTTGATGATTGAGTTGGAGGCGTGCATGGCCACGCAGTCATGGGTGAACAGGCAGTACAGGAGAGGGATGAGAACGCACCCTTGTGGGGCCCCAGTGTTGAGGATCAGTGGGGTGGAGATGTTGTTTCCTACCTTCACCACCTGGGGGCGGCCCGTCAGAAAGTCCAGCACCCAGTTGCACGGGGTGACGTCGAGGCCCAGGGTCTCGAGCTTAATGACGAGTTTGGAGGGTACTATGGTATTAAATGCTGAGCTGTAGTCAATGAACAGCATTCTTACATAGGTATTCCTCTAGTCCAGATGGGATAGGGCAGTGTGCAGTGTGATGGCGATTGCATCGTCAGTGGACCTATTGGAGCGGTAAGCAAATTGGAGTGGGTCTAGGGTATCAGTTAGGGTGGAGGTGATATGCTCCTGGACTAGTCTCAAAGCACTTCCTGGTGACAGAAGTGAGTGCAACGGGGCGGTAGTCATTTAGTTCAGCTACCTTAGCTTTCTTGGGAACAGGAACAATGATGGCCATCTTGAAGTATGTGGGGACAGCAGACTGGGATAGGGATTGATTGAATATGTTGGTAAACACACCAACCAGCTGGTCTGCTCATGCTCTGAGGACGCGGCTAGGGATGCCGGCAGCCTTGCAAGGGTTAACACGTTTAAATGTTTTACTCACGTTGGCCACGGAGAAGAAGAGCCCGCAGGCTTTGGTAGCAGGCCGTGTCAGTGGCACTGTATTGTCCTCAAAGCGAGCAAAGGAGTTGTTTAATTTGTCTGGGAGCAAGACGTCGATGTCTGCGACGGGGATGGTTTTCTTTTTGTAATCCGTGATTGACTGTAGACCCTGCCACAAACGTCTCGTGTTTGAGTCGTTGAATTGCGACTCTACTTTGTCTCTATACTGACGCTTTGCTTGTTTGATTGCCTTGCGTAGGGAATAGCTGCACTGGTTAGGGAATGTTTTAATAGTCACAGTGGGTACGACATCTCCAATGCACTTGCTAATGAACTCACTCACCGAGTCAGTGTATACGTCAATGTGGTTCTCTGAGGCTATCCGGAACATATTCCAGTCCACGTGATCGAAGCAATCCTGAAGCGTGGAATCCGATTGGTCAGACCAGCATTGAACGGACTTATGCACAGGCGTTTCCTGTTTTAGTTTCAGTCTATAGGCTAGGAGCAACAAAATGGAGTCATGGTCAGATTTGCCGAAGGCAGGGCGGGGGAAGGCTTTGCATGCATCTCTGAAGTTCAAGTAGCAATGATCCAGAATGCTAGCAGCCCGTGTCGCGCATTCGATATGCTGGTAGAATTTAGGAAGTTTCGTTCTCAGGTTAGCTTTGTTAAAATCCCCGGATACAATAAATGCACCCTCAGGATGTATGGTTTCCAGTTTACATAGAGTCCAGTGAAGTTCTTTCAGGGCCGACGAGGGATCTGCTTGGGGGAGATAAACACGGCTGTGACTATAATTGAAGAGAATTCTCTTGGAAGATAATGCAGTCGGCATTTGATTGTAAGGAATTCTAAGTCAGGTGAACAAAAGGACTTAAATTCCTGTATGTTGTTGTGATTACACCATGAGTCGGTAATCATAAGGCATACAGCCCCGCCCTTCTTCTTAACAGAGAGATATTTGTTTCTGTCGGTGCGATGCATGACGAAACCGGGTGGCTGTACCGACGCTGACAACATATCCCGAGTGAGCCATGTTTCCGTGAAACAGAGACAGTTACAATCTCTGATGTCTCTCTGGAAGGCAACTCCTGCCCTATTTTCATCCACCTTGTTGTCTAGAGATTGGACATTGGCGAGTAATATGCTCGGGAGCGGTGGGTGGTGTGCTCGCCTTCTGAGTCTGACCAGTAGGCTGCTCCGTCTGCCTCTCTTGCTGCGACCGCGTTGTTTTGGGTCGGCCTCTGGGATAAGATCGCATGTCCAGGGTGGAGGTCCGAACAAAGGATCCGCTTCGGGAAAGACATATTCCTGGTTGTAATGATGGTAAGTTGACATCGCTTTTATATCCAATAGTTCTTCCCGGCTGTATGTAATAACACTTGAGATTTCCTGGGCTAACAATGTAAGAAATAATACATAAAATAATACATAAAAAACAAATAACTGCATAGTTTCCTAAGGACCTGAAGCGAGGTGATCATCTCTGTCGGCGCCAATCAAATGCCCCCCCGGACTATTTACATTGAGACCCCCGCCTTTGTTTTTACACTGCTGCTACTCACTGTTTATTATCTATGCATAGTCACTTTATCCCTACCTACATGTACCTTGACTAACCTGTACCTCAGGACATTGAATCGGTACTGGTACCCCCTGTATATAGCCTCATTATTGTTACTTATTGTGTTATTTTTTATTTTATTTAGTAAATATTTTCTTAACTCTATTTCTTGAACTGCATTGTTGGTTAAGGGCTTGTAAGTAAGCATTTCACGGTACTGTCTACACCTGTTGTAGTCTGTGCATGTGACAAATAACATTTGATTTGATTTGCACTTAACTCATTACAATTTGCTCTGCAGGTCCTCGCCTTGAGAGTTGACACTTGACTGCACTGAGGGGGGATTTCTCCCAATGCTGTTTGCCAGCACTTTATGCATGATCAGCTCGCCAGTTCCCCTTTCATGCCTAATCACTCAAAAGACCTGAGTGAGACGAGAGTTGGGTCTTCTCCACTATTCGCCATGGAGGGCATGCAATTACATGGACCCCATCAACTTGGTAGCTGTGGCTGGCAGGTTAAAGTACCAATGTACAAGGATGTGGGTCGGTCGGTCGGTCGGTCGGTCGGTCGGTCGGTCGGTCGGTCGGTCGGTCGGTCGGTCGGTCTGTCTGTCTGTCTGTCTGTCTGTCTGTCTGTCTGTCTGTCTGTCTGTCTGTGAGTTTGGGTCACAGTATGCTATGTACCATATGCATAATGAAACAGGTTGGTTTAGCTTAGCAGGCCCACACCCCAGGCAGTCTGCCCCCAGTTTGGGGATGTCTGGCTCCCTCCATGAATTATGAAAGGTGATCCTGCCCCTCAGGTCTCCCAGCGGCTCACACAGGGATTTGTGCACGTTCACCCATGTTAGCCAGAGTGTCAGAGGGCATTTGTGTTGTGTGAGTGCACCAAGGGTGTCTCTGATAATGCCATGTGGGGGTGGCTGGCCTACCTCCCCCTACGCCCCCATGTAGACTGCATTAGTGTTGGGTCAGCAGGGCTAAGTGGGCATGCGTTCCTCCAGTAGAGTAGGTGTGGTTGCAGAGAGACAGCCAGCCACACACTCCACACTAATGGTCCCACTCTCTACTCTCTGCTGATTGCACCACACAACATTTTCCTGTCAACCACTCCCCCTCCCATCCTCCCTACTCCACTCTGTTGACTACTAACTCTGGGATTGCAAAAATCAGGGGGTCTGCCATAATATATGTGCTGGCTTGACAATGTCAGCACTTTATCTGTTCTGCATACTTCCCTTTTGCTGACAATATGACCACTTAGGAGGTTGTAAGGGATGCACCAGAATCTTTTAAAAGGAAACATATGTTTTTGTAAAAGCCATGAGCCGTGAGTGTTAATAAAGCAAAAGCTAAGACTTTACTGTGTGCACATCTGACAAATACATTCTTAAGAAAATGTTGCTTCTATCAAATTAAGGTTGGTGCTCTTCAGTGCTCCCCCACTCCCTCAGCCCCCTCTCTGCCTTAGCCCCTCCCTGCTTTCTGTCTGCCTGGCTGTGCATTATTGATGGGGTTTAAATTGAATGTGCCTTTGTTCCATGAGAGACAGACACAAGGCGTGTTCCCTTCACTTACACTCAGAGAGTAGACAGGAGGAGCCTTCTGCCCCCTATCCCGGCATGCAGCGGGGGCTTCATCCATCACATTAAGAGGTGCCGCATCAATCATTAACAAGTAGCCCAATGTTGAGAGAATGGTGGCTAGCTTGCCAAATATGTTAAGATGAAGCAGGTCAGGGTGATGATGATCTTACACATTTCAGAAGATGTATTTAAGACTATATGGGATATCAAGATGGGAACAGGGGAATGGATTTCATAGAGAGAGAGAAGGAGATCAACACTGTTCAAGTTTATTCTGAAATAAGTAAAAGTCTTAAACCAGACTCAATAGATGAGCTTCACAATGCTTTAAACGGGGTTTGGTGGACTCCTGATGAGTTGTGAATCTGACACTCAAATTCTGTTTCTTGGGTGGCCACCACTTCACCTAGAAATTCCACAGGGGTTTTCTTTACTCTACTCTTCTGTAGGTACCTATAGTTTGATAATAGTCTAGTAACCTCTTAAAATATGTGTAATACGTTTCTGTAACGGTCAAGAAGACAAGCAGGGCTATTCCTCGAAAGTAGTATTACCCCTCCTTTGGGGGGATTTTACATACTTTTTGTCATTCTTTGTCTGCTGTACTGTTTGCATAAAGACAGAGCCAGACCCAACCCTCTTGTTGTCTCATATCCACATACCTGCTGAAAATAGGGAGACAATTTGAGAAATTCCAAATCTAAACCAGGTTCTTGGGTCATAAGATTAGAAATCACCTTTGCATGACCATAAACTTTTTGCCTTTATCTTCTAACACTTCTCCTGGTTAAAACATGTATTTGTGAGTCTAGGCTCTGTATCTAAAGAGATGCCCACGGTGACCTACAGAGCAACTGGTCAGGTTTCTCTTTGAAAGAGATGTCAGTCACACACACGTGGCACACACACCTCAGACACGTGAGCACATATGCCCAAATACACACATACATGCATGATTGTGCACACACCCAATCCTCTTTATCTCTGTTATGAGTCTTTCAAACATCTAAATCTGGTGTACTAGTGTCTCTGGGGTCACATCTAATGTGTCATCTAATGCCTCTTCAGCTGGTAATATCTGTTCGAAGGGCCATGCATTTTACCTGCCTGGTATCCATGCCAACATTAACACTATTTTCAATTCTGTCAGAATACAGAGCTCTATGACAGACAGAGACCTTGGCGATGTGTCTGTAAAGAAAGAAAGAGAAGGCTTTGTTGATTTAATACGTGAAATTGATAGACTCTCACTCTTCATATGGCTGACCTGAATTACAGTAGGCCAGGTCTATCAATCCTTCATACTTGTCCTGTCTGACCAATTCAACCACAGTGCCATGCAAACGGTTGCTCAGCAATAGAATCCCCAAAATAATGTACAGCTGAATCGGTGTAATATTACCCTTAATGTCACACCCTGATCTGTTTCACCTGTCTTGGTGATTGTCTCCACCCACCTCCAGGTGTCTCCTCTTTTCTCCATTAGTCCGCGGTGTATTTATCCCTGTGTTTCCTGTATCTCTGTGCCAGTTTGTCTTGTTTTGCCAAGTCAACCAGCGTTTCTCCTAGCTCCTATTTTTCCCCAGTCTCTGTTAATTTCCTATCCCTCCTGGTTTTAACCCTTGCCTGTCCTGACACTGAATCCGCCTGCCTGACCACTCTGCCTGTTCTGACCTCGAGCCTGCCTATCCCCTTGTACTGTTTGGACTCGGACCTGTTCACTGAACCCCTGCCTGTCCTGACCTCGAGCCTGCCTATCCCCTTGTACTGTTTGGACTCGGACCTGTTCACTGAACCCCTGCCTGTCCTGACCTCGAGCCTGCCTATCGCCTGGTACTGTTTGGACTCTGACCTGGTTTATGAACTCTCGCCTATCCCCGACCTGCCTTTTGCTTACCCCTTTTGTTGTAATAAATATCGGAGCTCAACCATCTGCCTCCTGTGTCTGCATTTGGGTCTCGCCTTGTGCTCTTATACTTAAAGACGGATCAATAGATTCATTAGTCCCACCCCACTGGGCACACACTGGTTGAATCAACTTTGTTTCCACGTAATTTCATTGAAATGAACAGATGTGAAATAGATGTTGAATGGAAGTCTGTGCCCAGAGAGACAGATCTTGAGATAGTGATTGTTTCTTGTTTCTTTCATTCAAGCCATCATTCTGTGGTGAGTGTGGCTCAAAAAAGATGTATACTCTAAAACCACATAAGATTTTCTCCCACATTGGCAAAATTCAATCTCAACTGAATGCATGATTTATTTATATTCTGTACTGTATATAAAGCAACAAGAATCCGTGGAAGGCAAGGCACTGGTTGCAGGCAGCTGGTTTCCCCAACAATACTAACAGGCACTTACCTAAAACAAATCACATCATGAGCATGCATTATTGTGTTACTGTAATGGTCATGTGTTCCATCTGGGCTGTCAAGTTAGGCCCAGATAAATACAGTAGCAACAGAAGCAGAGCAACCAAACAGAACACAGAGTTCCAAACCAACCACTCCCCAGACTAGATCCAGAGTATTAACATTTTAGAGGACCATCTGTAGCTAAAGGTTAATATCCACACTATTAGAGAAGCACACACCTGTCCTTGTTATTTTACTTCACCTATAAAGAAGCCCTCATAAAGAGAGGGGAGATTTATGCCTAACACACAATTACACTAATCATTACGGAGATTACTTACACAACTGATTTATCTTCTGCTGTTTCAAAATGGGTCTTCCTGTCACAGAGTTTGTCATGGCCTACTTAAAAGGCCAAGGACATTGCCTCGACCTTTCCCCCCTATTTCAGGCAGATCACTTTTCATAGGGTCACACAACATATTCACCTTGTATTTTTTAGGACACCATTATCAAACAAAGCCAGACCACTCACTTTACCTGTGAAGAATATGGTGCTAAGATTACTTTGAAGAGACATCACTAGTGAATCATGATATACAGTGCATTCGGAAAGTATTCAGACCCCTTGACTTATTTTGTTAGGTTACAGCCTTATTCTAAAATTGATTCAATTGTTTTTTTTCCCCTCCTCAATCTTTACACAATACCCTATAATGACAAAGCAAAAACAGATTTTTAGAAATGTTTGCTAAATTATTAATTAAAAAACCCTGAAATATCAAATTTTTATAACTATTCAAATCCTTTACTGAAGCACCTTTGGCAGCAATTACAGCCTCGAGTCTTCTTAGGTATGACGCTACAAGCTTGGTACACCTGTATTTGGGGAGTTTCTCCCATTCGTCTCTGCAGATCCTCTCAAATTCTGTCAGGTTGGATGGGGAGCGTTGCTTCACAGCTATTTTCAGGTCTCTTCAGAGATGTTCGATCAGGTTCAACTCCTGGCTCTGGCTGGGCCACTCAAGGACATTCAGAGACTTGTTCCAAAGCCACTCATGCGTTGTCTTGGCTGTGTGCTTAGGGTTGTTGTCCTGTTGGAAGGTGAAACTTCGCCCCAGTCTGAGGTCCTGAGCACTCTGGAGCAGGATTTCATTAAGGATCTCTCTGTACTTTGCTCCTTTCATCTTTGCCTCGATACTGACTAGTCTCCCAGTCCCTGCCACTGAAAACATCCCCACAGCATGATGCTGCCACCCCCATGCTTCACCGTAGGAATGGTGCCAGGTTTCCTCCAGACGTGAAGCTTGGCATTCAGGCCAAAGAGTTCAATCTTGGTTTCATCAGAACAGAGCATCTTGCTTCTCATGGTCTGAGAGTCTTTAGGTGCCTTTTGGCAAACTCCAAGCGGGCTGTCATGTGCCATTTACTGAGGAGTGGCTTCAGTCTGGCCACTCTACCATAAAGGCCTGATTGGTGGAGTGATCCAGAGATGGTTGTCCTTCTGGAAGTTTCTCCCATCTTCACAGAGGAACTCTGGAGCTCTGTCAGATCGACCATCGGGTTCCTGGTTACCTCCCTGACCAAGGCCCTTCCCCCAAAATAAAAAATAAAAATGTTTTCGCTTTGTCATTATGAGGTATTGTGTGTAGATTGCTGAGGATTTGTTTTTATTTAATCCATTTTAGAATAAGGCTGTAACGTAACAAAATGTGGAAAAAGTCAAGGGGTCTGAAGACTTTCCAAAAGCACTGTAAATGCTCTAATTTACTGGAGGGCCAGTTAAACAATAAAGGCACTCCCTACCACTGCATTGCAGACAGCACAAGCTTATCTTTGAGGATTCCTCCCTATCACTATATCCTTTGTTAGTTAGAGTAGTAGTATATCATAGACTCACCAACATTAACCCTATGCTGAAAAACTGAAAATGGTGGTTAGATACCCCCTAGTGGGAAGATGCTGGAAGAGCAGCATGTACTGTACTGTACTTACTAGGAACATCATCCTATGACATATGAACAAATCGACCAAATATTTACTGTATGGTAGGGAAATAGGCAGTCTGTGTTTACATTCCATCAAATAGGCTCTTTAATTTCTCAATTTTTTTTGTCGTCCTACATTTTTTATTACAAATTGGATTAGGGTCAGTTCCATTTCAACCCAGATGTAGGAGGTCCATTTGTTATTGGCAATCATTTTGAGTGAGTTTTGAACGTTTCAATTAACAGAATTTTCATTAATTTTCTGATATTCACATGAAATAGAACTGACCACAACTCTGCAACAAGACAAGCATCTCTGGCTTCAAGTAGATTAGCCTAGCCTGTTCCAATTCATCCCAAAGGTGTTTGATGGGGTTGAGGCCAGGGCTCTGTGCAGGCCAGTCAAGTTCTTCCACACCAATCTCGTCAAACCATCTCTGTATGGACCTCGTTTTGTGCACAGTGGCATTGTCATGCTGAAACAGGAAAGGGCCTTCCACAAACTGTTGCCACAAAGTTGGAAGCACAGAATCGTCTAGAATGTAATTGTATGCTGTAGCATTAAGATTTCCCTTCATTTGAACTGAGGGGCCTTTGCCCGAAACATGAAAAACATCCCCAGACCATTATTCCTCCACCACCAAACTTTACAGTTGGCACTATGCATTGGGACAGGTAGCGTTCTTCTGGCATCCGCAAAACCGAGATTCATCCGTCGGACTGGCAGATGGTGAAGCGTGATTCACCACTCCAGGGAACGCGTTTCCACAGCTCCAGAGTCCAATGGAGGCGAGCTTTACACCTCTCCAGCCGACAATTGGATTCCGCATAATGATCTTAGGCTTGTGTGTGGCTGATCGGCCATGGAAACCCATTTCATTAAGCTCCAGACGAACAGTTCTTGTGCTGATGTTGCTTCCAGAGGCTGTTTTGAACTCGGTAGTGAGAACGGCACTCCACGGTACCGCTCTGTGAGCTTGTGTGGCCTACCACTTCGTGGCTGAGACATTATTGCTCCTAGACCTTCCACTTCACAATAACATCGCTTACAGTTGACCGGGGCAGCTCTAGCAGGGTAGAAATTTGACAAACTGACTTGTTGGAAAGATGGCATCCTATGACGGTGCCATGTTGTTTTTGCTATGGAGATTGCATGGCTGTAAGCTCAATTTTATACACCTGTCAAGAACAGATGTGGCTGAAATAGCTGAATCCACTAATTTGAAGGTCTACATACTTTCATGTGTCTACATACTTTTGGCGGTGTAGTGTATATACACAACTAAAACCATTCACTGCATGGAAATATACAAAGGTTTCAGAAAACAGTTTCCACAACATAGATTTTAAGCATCAATCCAAAAGTAAAGCCACAGAAACCCACCTAAGTATCCATGATACAAGAATCACACAAGCCTGAAAATTATAGGTCGTCATATGTGTAAGATTATTTTAAAACGTCCTATTTTAGGCAGGGAAAGTTTGCAGTCCTTAGTCTCACTTCCTTTGGATATAAAGGTCATGACTTAATTAAATAACAAAATTAATCTTAACATTAACTTTTTGTAATCTTTCTGGAATACAGAATTTTTTTAAAAGTACACATAACACTTTCACTCATCCTTATGGCATCTGAGATCACTTGATTGCAAGGTACACTCATTTGCAACCAATCTTTAATTACATATAACATGCAACAAAAATCAAGATTACAATAATATAAAGTTTTGAATTCAACTTTAAAATGCAGCTCTGGATTGTACATACACATTACACTATCCATATTGCCTATCCAACTAAAGATTAGGTTTCTTACAGGGTCAGTAGTCAAATATCTGTGTTTAACATAGTCACGTTTATCCTACTTGTTAACACAGTTATTAACTAGGAGAGCCATAAGGCTTTAAACCAATGAGAATATTCATGTTACCACCCCTGAAACAGTTTCTCAAGTGATCCAAAGAAACGTAAATGACGCCAAAACGATAGTCAAGGTTGAGTGAGTAGAAGAAAACACTACTTTCACACCTCCACTAGTATTGAAATGCTACCCTGTCAATCTCATGTCATGTCTCTATCTCCTGATGACCAAAGGGCTTTGGCATGGTAGTCTTAGACACTGGCATTAGCTTAACCACTTCAGTTTGCAGTAGAAGGTTGCACCCATCAGTGGAGCAGCCACACCAACCACAATGAGAACTGCTAAGGCAATCCCCAGGCCAACAGACGCACCCAAGCTGCTCCCTTGGCCACCAGAAAGCGCTGTGCACAAAGGGGAGAGGGAGCAACATGACACATTACACCAACAGCCAGTGGAAAAGCTTCTTCCCATCTGAGCAACACTGACCTTCCTGTTAGAATGATGTCAACAACTTTAAAAGCGAAAGATTTGCTGTCACTAATTGGTCATATGATAGTAGAGTTAACTTGATAAAGAAAAACGGACCCTCTTCTTTGGAAGTAAGAGAGACTGAAAACCCCCCAGAAAAACAGTATTCATAAGAATATTCCAAATAAATTGGCATTATATGTTAGTATTGGAAATGGAATTGAAAAACAATAGATAGGCCTAATGAACATGAGGATGGTAAAATTATCATTACATTAACAAATGTGTTTTAGGAAAGATATGACGTCCTATTATGAGTATATTGCTATATAGAATATAGGTACATAGAGAGTGGACATACAGCTCTCTGCCATGGTCTTGATGGGTCCTGAGGTGAGGGTAGAGGTAACATAGAAAACAAAAATCCGGAACACTGAAATTAGTATCGTATATTACGTTTGGCACGTATGTTACGTATGGAATGTATTATTTTGGATGTCCATCATCCATTTCGTATGATATGTTACGAATTATAATTACTATGATATGTTACAAAATAGGACTGATTGGGTTGCTAGACATTTGTGTTGTATGCCTACCTATCCACCTCGACCAACTGGACTCCTTTCATTTTTTGCCTTAAGTAACCTTCCCTCTCATATAACCATACCAAACAGTGTCCCTCGTTTACTATGTTATGTCTAGTGTATGAGACCGGGCTGTAAACTTAGACAGGCCAAATGTGACTTCTGGAGGATACCCTAGTAAGGGTCATTTTCTAACTTTTTTACTTTAATTTGTAAATCTCCCAACAATTAAAGCTGTGACATCTGTTGTGGATGGATTGAGCCTAAAGTTGTGTGGTCAGATCAATGGTACTGTACCTTGAAGGTGCTGCAAATGGTGCAATCACAGAGTAGAAACGGGCCTTCTGGCTGTCTCCATTCTCCAGCATGGTGGTCATCTGATTAATGGAGTAGCTTTACAAAAAAGGTGAACCTCACCTCACAATTGCCCATTTGCACACAGGCAGAACAACACACTGCTAGATACAGAAAGATTATTAATGATTGAATATGGCCCCTTGGTGCCTAGACAAAGTGGCTACTCCTCCATTTTGCATTGAGCTTACTAGATAAAGAGGAACCCGGATAGAGATAGTTAAATTATCTAGTGAGCAGGTGCACTGTGTCTGAATGCAAAGGAATGCAAGATGTTTTATCAAGCCCAGTATTACAATATATAGACTTATATATAGACGTTCTTTTTTTTCTATTGTGTTATTGACTGTACGCTTGTTTATTCGCAGGTCGCAGTTGTAAATGAAAACTTGTTCTCAACTAGCTTACCTGGTTAAATAAAGGTGATATAAAAATAAAAAACAATGAATACTCATTTGATATGAACCGGGCAACTAACACTTTTTCAATATTTGATTGAAGATTGTTTTTTTGTTTTGTTTTTTACTTACGATACAAAGAGATGAAAGAATGTTGAGATGGAGAGCAGCGGGGAGACGGACACATAACATCCATCCAGAAGCACATGGTATCTGTAGAGAAAGAGTGAGGTCAGACAATTCAGATCACAACTAGAATCCTTTATACACATTCTAAAACTGTTTGACTATTAATTATTACTAAGGCTAAGAGGGAACACAACAAGCAGGTTCTTACTGGCAAGTCAGGTTAGCAGCTAAAACCTGAATGTAGACATTAGTCCTCAATAACCAGAGAAGGGATAACCAGGGGTGTGGTATAGTTTGCATCCTGGTGAAGGAAGAAAGGAAGATGGCACTATTATAAAAGCACACTTGCATAAGATCTGACATATGATCAGACATGTTTACACATGTTGGTATAGGTTTACAGTTATTTTATAAGGTGGCAGCACATTGGCAAATTGTCTCTTTGCCATGTCGCAGCCGTGCATATATGAATGGGGGTGTTACGTAGGTGCTGGTTGTGTTGTCCTAACCTTAACAGGGCATTGCTCAGAGCACTGATGAAGCTACCATTGTTGTTCTTCACAGTAATGGAGGAGGCTGACCTGAAGAGGGGAAAAGAGAAAGGTCAGACAGAGTACCTAGATCCAGTGTAGCTGACTGATTACTACAGCAGGACCCAGGCTAACACTCTCCCCACAGAAAGATCAACTGCTTTGAACTGTGTTTGAACTGTGTAATATCATGCTGCAAACAAAACAACTGTATGGGTGCTCAGTTTCAATTGCAGAGCAGTGTCTGATTTTCATATGTAAGCGATATATCCAGTAAATCTTTTCACTTACATGTCCACTAGGGTGTTCTTGACGAGGTACTCCAGAGGGTAAGCACAGGAGTAAAAGTACTTGAGCTCAGCATTATAGGTGACCGTTCCAATGTTGGGGTCGTATGATCGGACTACCCCGCTCACATTGACCGTCTGGAGGCTGGAGAAGTCTGAGAATATCCCTGCTCCTGGAGCACATGTTGACTATGTGGCTTTGAAGGTTGCTGGTGCAATAGTGTGTAGAAAATGAGATCTCTCATTCCCTTGAAGTTTCTTTTAGACTGAAAGCCATCACCTGTTCTTTAGCGTAAATGGGCTTTCAATTTAGTGTTACTTTCAAGCTCGTGATAAGGTAAGTTTCAAATGTTTTAAAAGTTTCACAGGAGTCAAAACCTCTCAGAGAAACATACATTCTCTGCTCCCTCATTCCCCTCAGTCAAGGTCAGTGGTGCTGCGAGCCTTCCCTCTATCACAACACTCCTCCAGGGCAGAGGAAAGCATACATAAACATTATCCTATTAATAATCACCAAGAAGACACTCCCGCAGGCGTCCCCTTGGCAAAGGGGAAAGCTGAATCTCAGGACAGGAGGAATAACGCTGGTGTTCAGAGTTCCCTTACAGACTGTGTTATCCATGATGTGGTTCAGGATCAACAGACTAGATGGCAGGGCAGATTTGAATAGCCAGGTCAATGGAGGAGGTCCCCCAGACCACTGAGATGTCTGTGTATTCTGATAGATGCAGGAAGACACTGAGTAAGATTAAAAACGTTCAAATGTATTCTGAGCTAATGTATACAGATAAACCACTATAGTTTAAGTGTCCCTGCTCTGAAGCAATCTAGCTATTTCAGACATGATTCAAATAACAATTTAACAAGACTATAACCCTAACCACCTCAAACCCTTTTTTTGTATATTTTACCCCCTTTTTGCAATCCAATTACGATCCAATTATGATCTTGTCTCATCGATGCAACTCCCCAAAGGGCTCGGGAGAGGCGAAGGTCGAGTCATGCATCCTCCGAAACATAACTCGCCAAACCGCGCTTCTTAACACCCACCCGCTTAACCCAGAAGCTAGCTGCACCAATGTGTCGGAGGAAACACCGTTCAACTGACGACCGAAGTCAGCCTGAAGGCGCCTGGCCCGCCACAAGTAGTCGCTAGAGCGCGATGAGCCAAGTAAAGCCCCCACCGGCCAAACCCTCCCCTAACACGGCCGGTTGTGACACATCCCAGGATCGAATTTGGGTCTGTAATGGGTAATTTGGGTCTGTAATGTCTGTAATTTGGGTCTGCGATGCAGTGCCTTAGACCGCCGTGCCACTTGGGAGGCCCACCTCAAATCCTTTATCATAAACACTGTCTTGGATGAAGCTGAGATGGTTAGGATTAGCTACAGTAAACAAGAGTTGAAATGTAGAAGTGATGTAGTTACTATACCTGGTTGTCTGGCATAAGCCCCACATTCAGCAGGGGCGAGGGCCTGATCATGGCCCACAATGCACAGGGAAGTCAGGATGAGGAAGCTGCATAAAGCCATCTCACCAATCTGTCCTCGCTGAAGATCTGCAGAAAAACACACCGATGTCAATGTCAAGCACACAATTCAATTTATAGACTAGCATAAAATGCTATGGGATGACTCCATATTCCTAGATGTGTACAATCTGTAATACATTTACTGTCGACACGTTGTATGTATAGGGACCAGGACTAGTTATATAGTTCTCATACAACCTTGGGATTGGTTGGAAACAGGGTCATTGCCATCTTGGTGGGGTGGTCTAAGGTAGTGGGAACCATTCACCTTTGTGGATAAAGCACTGTGGGTCTTATCCTGGAGGCAAATTCATGAAACCCTACACAGTCCCCTTCAAAGGTATATGGTAAACATAGGGCAGGTGGCTTTGTGACTTTGTGTGTGATCCTGCTCCCCTTTGTATGCTTATATGAAATATAATAATCAAGTAAGTATATGGTTCATGGTCTTTAGGGACCACACACACAATGTGAGGGGCATCTTGTTGTTTCCTTTAAGTTCTAATACGATTTAGGTGACCCACACCTAGTTTTCAACCACTTTTAAGGGAAGGGGCTTCAGCACTATAGTATATGAGCATTAACATTTGATTTAAAAAAAAATGTTGGGTGAGTAATTAACATAACATTAAAAATGTAATCTTTAAAGCCCTATGCTAATCACGTGAATCCCTTTGTTGATATGATCATTTCAAATACATTACAGTGAGCAAGTACTGATTACAGTTATCAGAAACACTTTGAAGAAATTTAATTCTTCCTGTGTTGGGGAAAGTACTAATATTATACAGAGCATGTCTGAATAATGTAAAGCACCTGCCCAGACACATATTCATAATGAACCTATGAAAAAAAGATCATGTGACTCCAATTCAAATAAAACCAAATATGATATGTAAATGTAACCAAACACGTTACCAAGAAACGTGCCCTGTGTGACTTTGAAGAGTGAGTCCACATACTTATTATGCATCATGTCTATATCTAGTGTCTATATCTAGTGTCTATATCTAGTGTCTATATCTAGTCTTCTTCTTCGGTCTGGAATCAGTAGTGGGACTGAAAGGAACTGCATGAAGGTCCGTGGTAACCTGATCTTGTCAGGTCAGCCACCAGGGAAGGGAAAACATTTATTCGGATTAATAAATAACAAAAATAATAATAATACATTTAATTTGTATAGCGCTTTTCTTACAGAGTTATCCCAAAGTTCAAATTTGATATCATATTAGAGCACATGGGTGGTTACCATGGTCCCTTGTGAAGTTCACAAAACCATGGAGAGGATTATGGACACACACACGACATGGTCATTGTCATGACGTGTACACTTAAACATACCAGGGTCTTTCTGCCTTTTTTCACAGATCGTGTGTTTTCTTGTCACTACAAAAAAGCCTGGGTTTGGACCTGGCAGTGACCTGAACTTGGGTTGAATATTGTCCATGGAAAAACAAAACATAATCACTTATCAAAGATAGTAAATCTAGAGGGTGATGACTGCTCTCATTTCTCTCCTCTCAGTCATCAACAGCCATTGTGGACAGAGAATATAATGTATAATAGCTGCTGAAATATGGGATTAGCACAATAAAGGGCCCAGATTGCAGGATGGGTTACATTTCGACAATTGGCATGTTATAGTTAGACATGTTATAGCAGGTCACTGGGATCATATTCCTCTAATATGGAGGTATATAAATCATGATCCTCATATAATTGAATTACAATTGCTGGATTCAAACAAAAATAGCAATATTTATGCTGTATATTTGTTTATGAACTGCCTGCACATTTATTCTGAAAACTGGAAACTTTCTACAATGTTCAAAAACCTTCTGTGATTTTATTTGACCTTGGGTAAAAGACAAAATCAAGTCCGATTGAACTCTAGCTTGAAGTCTCAAACACGCCACAACATCAGTGTTAGAATTATACTAATACACTATAAAGGCCAATAAATAATATCATTAGGCAGACTGATATGTAAAAGATTTATTTGAAAAATACCCCCCCCCCCCCTATCAACATGATTATAAATTTAAACACATAATACGAAATTAAGTAATTATAGTAAATGGATTATTGCTTTCTTTTTTAAACTTTCCACATCAAATAGCACATTCCCTAAAAAGGGAAAAAACACATCATCCTCAAATAAAATAAGCACAGGGTGAAATCCTGACTTGACCAAGTTATTAGAGATTTCTTTAATTAAGCATTGATGGCAAAAACTTTCACAAACATTCAAGTTATGTGGAAGTCAGGATTTCAGCCATACTTCATACCAATAAGTACTATACATACGGTATATAAATATTCATCATGATCATACATATAGAATGATGAATCACTTCTTCAATTCTCCTCACATGTTAGTACTATACTGAAGCCTACCTTTTCTCAGGTTAAAATAGGCAGTGTGTTATAGAAATATCTACAAGTAATGTTTTGGTGTTGGCCTTTGTAGAGGACAGTATCAGTCATCCCCAGGTGTCAGGGTTATTTGAATGACCCTTTATTTCTTTAATGTAACTGACCCCATGCCAAGCAATGGATGACAAAAAGACACTAAGATATTGAAAAAATGGGAAATCAGCCTCACATAGTGACCCTAGCCAGTTTTATTACACACTACCTGTAAAAAACAATACACTGGTCTATCAATGGATCAGAACAAAACAAGGAAAACAGTACACAACATTATTATTATTGAACATATACTGTTCCCCTGTACACAAAGTAGGAATGAACTATTTACAGTAACAATATGCGCTTGAGTATGTGTATGTACATGTACACGTGAATGTGTGACAGAGTTTGGCATGACAGTGACTGTTACAGCTGCCGGATAAGAGTAAGTTAGCGAAATGGAAAGTACACATTCAAGGAAGGTAGAGTAGCTAAGTAAACCTTTCAGAAAATACAGGTCCCGATCTACAATAACTGTCCCTATTATGTATTGATGTATTTACTTGGTAGGTACATAGGCACATAGTGAAACTTTTGCTTGTGGCTAAACCTCTTACTCTAGAATCATTGTTTGAGATCACAGTTATCTCTACTGTGAGTTTATTAGTTATCTCTACAGTGCAAATACATACTGTAGGTATTAGTTATAGTTAGATGGATAAAAAAATGAGGGGGAGAATGAGTCAGAGATAATGAGAATGAGAGAGAGAGAGAGAGAGAGAGAGAGAGAGAGAGAGAGAGAGAGAGGGAGAGAGCACACCCACGAGAGGTTTATTTGAAACCAGGGTTCCATGCTCCTGAAGGTGTGGCTGTAGGGAGGCGGGGTCTGCGGAGGAGGCGGAGCGAGAGCAGGAAGAAGCCCAGACTGAACACGCCTAGAATGACCACACCTGACAGCAGAGCACTGGTCACTGGGTTCAACGGGAGGGAGGGGCCACTTGATGCAGCTGGATTACCACACACAAACACACAAAGAGTAAGCATTGGCAGACACAAATACTCACTAATATAGGCTAAAACCACAGTTAATGGTTAAGAAACACAAAAGGGAAGTGAAACTTGTGAGTTAACCATTACTATCATCATTTCTGCTGTAAATCCAAGGGTGTCATATTTTCTTTTGAAGGTAGTGAATGTATAAAGAATGTAAATATGTAGCACAGAAAAATTGTCTTTTGACATCACAAAGTTTATAGATGAAATAAATATATCACTTGTCAAGGCATTGCACAAGCAGTGACAAAGTGAGAGAGCTTACTGAGTTGTGAGTTATTCATTGGAGTTTCATCTGTAAAGAAACAAAATCAATCATTGATGCTTTCAGAGTTTCAACATTATTGAGGAACACAACCATGCATTTTAATACAAATGTACTGAATAACCATTGAGTATACTGTCAAATCCCACCTCATTTTATTCTCACATAACCCTCCATCAGTAGATTTCAAGACTATACAATATATAATCGAAAGGGATTCTCGTGTATAGGCTACATCACATCATACAGTTTTAATACTTACTCTACAACTATATCATGGATATCAAAATAATCTAATCGAAGTCAGACAAAACTATAGTCTAAGTTGAAGTGGGTATGGATGAAGAGGTATCCTGCGTACCAATCCTGGTGATGATGGGTCCAGCAGTGATGATGGCATCCCCAGACGACGGCCTAGATTCCAGGCTATCCTCTACGTCCCTCCTACGCCGATGGCCACAGATCTTCCAATATTATATTAATATAAAATCACATACATATACTCCTTTATATGAAACTGTATTCAATAGGGAATAGTGAATAGTGCTAAGGTATTTTAATTTTTAATGGACTATGTGAAGCTTCATATTGATCAGAAGTCAAGAAATATGGTACATGTTTTCTGATATTTGCAGAGCATTGAAGTACCCCCTATTGACTGTACTGATGTTGAACACATCATTTGGTAAGATGTCAAATGTTCTTACCGGCATGAGCAGGACACAGTCATCTACCCGACACAGCTTGGTGACACAGTGCAGAAACACAGTGGACATCTTCTGGTGTCTGTGTTTGACAAAACGGAACACTTCGAAGGCAAAACGACCCATCTGACTCTTCCCATTCTCAAAAACAGTCGTCTGTGGGTCTTTATGGCAGCTGTTTGGAAAGAGCATCGCATGTACACAAGCATGCACACAAGCATGAACACACACAAAATGCACTGAAACGTCTAGACCTGTTATAACTGCTCAATGAGAAAAATGTCCTATCATTCACCATGAGAACCCATTGTAAGGGGCTCTATGATAAGTGGTTGAGGATGAATGGGTAATGGGACACTTTTGTCATTTATCTTGGCATCATTTGAGAAAAAGCGTGAATACCCAAAGAAAAGGTCGTAGCGCAGTTCATCATTGGGATTCCCTGAGGGAGTGGTGTAACAGTAGTCCATCAAGATATTCCATCTAGGGAGAGACAAAACAGTACGGGGCTGATACAGGATAGAGATCTAACCACACAACACAACACAACAGGACCGATCAGACATTCTTAGCACCACCACTGGCGCCTTCACACAGTCATAGAGGACAGCTGAATGGCAATGAACCAAAGAGGATAGAACTGAATTGGTATGGGGCATAGAGGATAGGTCTTAAATGATAGCATATGTGTATGACATACTGTGTATAGCATAGCGCAGTTGTACTTGACTACTATATCAATTCTATGCCATCCAGGTTATGTGGGAGAAGGTTACACTGATTCCATTTTTTTAACCAGCACTTATAATGTCATAATCATAGGTTTCTGTTCACATCATGTTGGAAATCTTTGTGCTTCTAAGATCATATCCCCATGTGTATTGTGAATAATAGAAACTAGAACAAAAAATATAACTTTTTCATATCTGAAGATCTCCTTATCTTTTACCGTTTGTCCAGGTTTGTGGCTTTCACTGCAGAAAACACTCGGGTTTTCAAAGCCAGTCCGGCCATTGGGATAGAGAGTTGTTGGTTGTAGGTTGAGTCCTGCACCAAAAGGAGTTTGGCCGTGAATCAAAAAGTTGCCTATTTTTATGATACTGTATGCCTATTTCTACCTAATAAAACTGTCTCATCATTTGTTTAGTATTTTGAGCATGGTCTAGTTATTATTTGACATTGAATTCCTACTATGAGGGCCCTGTTATGAAGTTCTTGTGTGCACTAAAAAACACTGATGTTGTGTACTCACATTGTAAAGGATCATACTCAATGTGCTCACAAAGGTACCGTTGCTGTCCTTCACTGATATTGCAGCAGATGACCTAGAAAAGGTTCAAATTAATTAGTACAGTTTAGTACAAGTCTTTTTGTATTTTATTAGGATCCCCATTAGCTGTTGTGAAAGCAGCAGCTGCTCTTCCTGGGGTCCAGACAAAACAAGAAACATGCAATAATGCAGAACATTAATAGACAAGAACAGCTCAAGGACAGAACTACATCAATTTAAAAAAGCCACAAAAGACACAAACTATCGAGGTCAATATGAAATTGCTGACTGACTTCAAATGTCAAATTCATCTTTCAAATGTCAAATTCACCTATCAAAAATACTGAAATATCTCTACTTATTCAATACTTCAATTTTATTCAAAATAAGGCCTTCAGGTGTTTATTGCAGGCACCTACGATGCCAGCTGTGAGTTGTTGACCAGGTATTCCAGGGGGTAGCTGCAGCTGAATTTGTACAGCAGGCCGGGCAGATAGCTGATGATGGATGGCGGGTCTGGAGTGTCGATGTACCCTGAGATATTACCAATCTGCACCAGCGACATGTTCCCGTAGGCATTAGCCCCGTAGGCTGTTGTCACCTGAGGACAGGGACATTGTCTATAAATACACAATCTAGTACAACTCCTACAATGCCTCAAGCAAGACGTGCTCCAAAAATATAAAACACATTAGATTCTGGTGGTCATACTAATACAAACCTGTGTAAGTATAAAACATAACAGTAGGTGTGTGTGTGTGTGTGTTCGTCCATCTATGTGTGTGTATTCCTTACCACCAGGCTATTGCCGCAGGCCTCCAGTGTGCTGAGGCTGATGCTGAACAGTACTGCCGTGGGGAACGTGTTGTTATTGATGAAGCCCCGGCAGTGGGTATCGCCATGGCGACCATTGAGTGCAAGGTCTGCAACGGTGTAGCCGGAGAACAGCACCGGGCAGAAGTTAATCTTCAGGGTCATGGTCTGAACCCCGCAATACACGCTGATGTCGCGCTCTGCTAAAGAGAGTGAGAGATAGAGAGAGAGAGAGAGACGAAAAGACAAAGAGACAAAAAGACAACGAGATAAAAGGGTAAACAGCAATTCTAACAACAATTCTCAGAACTAAGAATAAGTTAAAATGATTTGAGAGAATTTACATAGAGATGAAATGACTGTCATGCTCACCGGGAAACCTACTGTGGTAGTTGGCATCACAGTTGTATCCATTAAACTGTGCCAAGACTGAAGTGGTCCTACCCATCAGCAGGAGGATCAAACATATCCGCTCCATCTTAACACCTAGAGAGCAAGGTTCACACATTTCCAACCTTCAGAATGTTAACAACGTATAACCTTCAAAATATCTAGGGTGTTGCATGAATGTCTGTAACTGTACTGTACTCAAACAAAAAAGCCTTTTTTAAAAGCCTTTTCAAATCCCCTAAAGTCCTCCAACACCTCTCATTTAGACCTCCTCTTACCATAAACCCTCTTGCCTTGGTCCCCTTACTGCCCCTCTTTCCAAAACTCAATACCCCAGCCCCTTTACTCGAATCCCCTAAATACTCTAACAAGTCCCCTCTTTCCAAGACCCCCCAACCCCTTTTAATCCGGTTCCCTTCTTTTTCTGATCCCTTTGCCCTGGGCCCAAGCCCATCTTACCCTGGTCTGTGTAGTTGGTAGCTCACCGGTGCTCCATGTGGTATCGGCTGCAGCAAAAAAACGAATGGACAGGCCAGCTCTCTCCACAAAATGTGTGTGCCAACGTGCGTGCGTGAGCGCATATGTGTGTGCCCACACAGAGATAGAGAGAAATGGGGACTCATTATGGAAACACTTCAATAAAAAGTGCTTCCCAGCAGAACATGGGAAACTCCATCAGAGGTGAATGGCCTGGACAAATCTTTTCACGGTGCTCGAAACCTGAGCGGGCTTGCAGGGTTCCCACTCATCTCCCCTTGGTCTGATCTCCGTCTGTCATCCCACACAAACGGCCACCTCAGCAGGGGGCCCGGCCTGGGAATTAAGCTGTCATCAGGTGCTGAGGAGAGCGGGCCGCGGCCTACATTCACATGGACATAAAAGTCAACTCACGTCTGGTCTGCATGGTCTAATGCAGGGCTGTGTGTAGGTCATTATGATGCGCAGGGTATCACTTAGGGTAAAGTTAATTCTGTGATTTAAACTGAAGAGTTTATGGTGTAATTTGGACCTACTTAGACTTGGAAGTTTTGTTTTGAAGGTTGTTTACATGAACTTATATTACTTTTGATTAATAAAACTTTAAGCTGCAAAGCTCTAAATTAACTTTAGTCATTGGTAGCACTGGTGCTCCCAACTTAAAAAAGTTAGGAGCACACCAAACAGTATTTAGGAGCACCAGAAAAGTGATTGATTAGATATGGACTACATAAGCCCATCTCCTATCCAGGAGCCTCTTTCCTTTCTTCCAGTGCCATCTTAAACCACACAGGTTAAGTTACCAGGTTATTAGCCAGCAAGGTAACATGACTGGACAAGGTTGTTTTGTTATCAAACAAATACTTAGCAACCCATGAGTAGTTTAAAATGGTACGCGACATGGTATATGAATTTATAATGACCACAATTTAAAAATCTATCTCAGGTAATATGAGTTATACATTTTGAATGGTTTGGGCTAGAGATTAGATGTTTTCTAAATGGTAAACGTGGTGTGGAACCATGACGGTCACAAATACTACTCTTGGTACAGCAAAGCATCATCAGACAAGGCTTGGCGGTGTGTTAATGGTTCTCAGGTGCAAAGGGAAGTGAATTGCACATTGCCGCTACCTCGCTCCAAGATCCAACCAAGGTGCATAAATTGAGGAGCTAACAGAATCAATAAGAAAATTAAGGAGGCTTTTGTACAGTATATTTAAAATTGTCCTCTGTTAATGGACCAATCACAATGGGAATACAAAACAAAACATTATGTTATTGGTCATATTTTAAAAACGTATTTACCAATCACATCATGTTTTTTGTTTTCCCATTGTGATTGGCCCCTGAACTCATTTGAAATATAGAACAGGCTCCTTCATCATTTCATCTGTAAAACTAAAGCAATTAAGCAAAGATGGCATATGTACTGATGACCAAAATTTTCCTTTATAACCTGAAGCACTTTTATCAACTTCCACTGTCTTCTGAATATTTCAGAATTTCCTCAACTCTCACAGGTGAGGTGAAGTTATGAAATGGCTATTTCTTAATTGGATTTGCTCAACTCCTGTGTCCTCTCTCCTACGTCCTCCCTCACCTCCTTTTGAAAAAGGTCAAAGGTAATCGAGGAGAGGCAGCGAGGAGAAGGAAAGTAGATGAAAATGAACTTGTATGAAGTGAGACTCTTCTCTCCACTTGTGCATCATCAAGCAAATGACGTTTACAGGGGTGGAATCCCAAAATAAATGTGTAAAGTGGTAAAACAAATGTTGTTAATTGTGCAAGACATTTTATAAGTAAAAGGTTAAGTAGCGTATAGTTTTTAAATGTTTCCATGCTTTTCGGCTATTTCAGTCAGACCCATTGCTGACAGATGTATAAAATCGAGCACACAGCCATGCAATCTCCATAGACAAACATTGGCAGTAGAATAGCCTTACTGAATAGGATGCCACCTTTCCAACAAGTCAGTTTGCAGAATCTTTGCCATGCTAGAGCTGCCTCGGTCAACTGTAAGTGCTGTTATTGTGAAGTGGAAACGCCAAGGAGCAACAACGGCTCAGCCGTGAAGTGGTAGGCCGCACAAGCTCACAGAATGGGACCTGAAGCGTGTAGTGTGTAAAAATCATCTGTCCTTAGTTGCAACACTCACTACTGAGTTCCAAACTGCCTCTGGAAGCAACATGAGCACATGTCGGGAGCTTCATGAAATGGGTTTCCATGGCTGAGCAGCCGCACACAAGCCTAAGTATAACGACTCAGGATATGACCCAGATGCAGACACGGGAAGCGAATAGTACAGTTCTCAGATGATTTATTAGAAACATGGGCAGGCAAAGGTCAGGTCGCGGGCAGGCAGAGGTTTGTGATCAAGTCAGACTCAGGCAGGTACAGGATGGCAGGCAGGCCCGGGTTCAGGGCAAGCAGAGGTTCGTAATCAGGTCAGAGTCAGGCAGGTACAGGATGGCAGGCAGGCTCGACGTCAGGGAAGGCAGAATGGTCAGAACCGGGAAAAACTAGGAAACAGGAGGCAAAGGGCTGTGAGACGTACAGTTGAAGTCGGAAGTTTACATGCACCTTAATCAAATACATTTAAACTCAGTTTTTCACAATTCCCGACATTTAATCCTAGTAACAATTCCCTGTCTTAGGTCAGTTAGGATCACCACTTTATTTTAAGAATGTGAAATGTCAGAATAATAGTAGAGAGAATGATTTATTTCAGCTTTTATTTCTTTCATCACATTCCCAGTGGGTCAGAAGTTTACATACACTCAATTAGTATTTGGTAGCATTGCCTTTAAATTGTTTAACTTGGGTCAAACGTTCCACAAGCTTCCCACAATAAGTTGGGTGAATTTTGGCCCATTCCTCCTGACAGAGCTGGTGTAACTGAGTCAGGTTTGTAGGTCTCCTTTCTCCCACATGCTTTCTCAGTTCTGCCCACAAATGTTCTATAGGATTGAGGTCGGGGCTTGTGATGGCCACTCCAATACCTTGACTTTGTTGTCCTTATGCCATTTTCCACAACTTTGGAAGTATGCTTGGGGTCATTGTCCATTTGGAAGATCCATTTGTGACCAAGCTTTAACTTCCTGACTGATGTCTTGAGATGTTGCTTCAATATATCCACATAACTTTCCTCACTCATGATGCCATCTATTTTGTGAAGTGCACCAGCCACTCCTGCGGCAAAGCACCCCCACAACATGATGCTGCCACCCCCGTGCTTCACTGTTGGGATAGTGTTCTTCGGCTTTCAAGCAGCCCCCTTTTTCCTCCAAACATAACGATGGTCATTATGGCCAAACAGTTCCATTTTGGATTCATCAGACCAGAGGACATTTCTCCAAATGTACGATCTTTGTCCCCATGTGCAGTTGCAAACTGTAGTCTGGCTTTTTTATGGCGGTTTTGGAGCAGTGGTTACTTCCTTGCTGAGCAGCCTTTCAGGTTATGTCGATATAGGACTCGTTTTACTGTGGCTATAGATACTTTTGTACCCGTTTCCTGCAGCATCTTCACAAGGTCCTTTGCTGTTGTTCTGGGATTGATTTGCACTTTCCGCACCAAAGTACGTTCATCTCTAGGAGACAGAACGCGTCTCCTTCCTGAGTGGTATGATGGATGCGTGGTCAAATGGTGTTTATACTTGCGTACTATTGTTTGTACATATGAAAGAGGTACCTTCAGGCATTTGGAAATTGCTCCCAATGATGAACCAGACGTGTGGAGTTATACAATTATTTTTCTGAGATCTTGGCTGATTTCTTTTGACTTTCCCATGATGTCAAGCAAAGAGGCACTGAGTTTGAAAGTAGGCCTTGAAATACATCCACAGGTACTCCTCCAATTGACTCCAATTATGTCAATTAGCCTATCAGAAACTTCTAAAGCCATGAGATCATGTTCTGGAATTGTCCAAGCTGTTTAAAGGCACAGTCAACTTAGTGTATGTAAACTTCTGACCCACTGGAATTGTGATACAGTGAGTTATAAGTGAAATTACTTGTCTGTAAACAATTGTTGGAAAAATTACTTGTGTCATGCACAAAGTAGATGTCCTAACCGACTTGCCAGAACTATAGTTTGCTAGCAAGAAATTTGTGGAGTGGTTGAAAAACGAGTTTTAACCTGTTTGGGCTGCAGGGGCAGTATTGAGTAGCCGGATAAAAGGTGCCCATTTCAAATGGGCCTCGTACTCAATTCTTGCTCGTACAATATGCATATTATTATTACTATTGGATGGAAAACACTCTCTAGTTTCTAAAACCGTTTGAATTATATCTGTGAGTAAAACAGAACTCCTTTTGCAGCAAACTTCCTTACAGGAAGTGGAAAATCTCAAATCGATGCACTGTTCTAGGGCCTGTCTATTAAAGTCCTTGATATTTATTAGTTTAGATGCACTTCATACGTCTTCCACTAGATGTCGACAGGCAGTGAGAGAAGAAATGGAGTGTGTAACTTGATCTGGGCTCGAATAAATGCTCTTTGTATGACGTGTCACCAGTTTCCTGTTTTCTGGAGAGCGCGTGAAGGGACCTGGATTTGCCTTCTGATAAGCTGCCGTTATGGACGACTAATATCTCCGCCTTTGATTTTATTTGATACATGTGACAATATCATCGTAAAGTATGTTTTTTCAATATAGTTTAATCAGATTATTGAAATTTTTTCGGGAGTTTTGCCGTGTTCCGTTCTCTGAGTTGACGATGGAGAGATTTGCGCCACTTGGCAAGTGTGCTTGCTAAATCGAGAGGGAAAAAGGCCGTTCTAAAACCAAACAACGATTGTTCTGGACAAAGGACCCCTTGTACAACATTCTGATGGAAGATCAGCAAAAGTAGGACCCATTTTATGATGTTATTTCATATATCTGTCGTACATGTGAACTAGTCGTTTGCGGCCAGGTTTTGGGTACTCTCTCGCCATAACGTAAACTGCATATCGTAATGAAGTTATTTTTAGAGATCTAACACGGCGATTGCATTAAGAACTAGTGTATCTATCATTTCCTATACAACATGCATTTTGTAGTTATGTTTATGAATAGTTATTTGGTCAGAATATGTGTGTCAGAAAAAGTGTCAGAAAAATATCCGGACATTGTGGGAAAAAGATGCTACGTTAGCACAATGTATAACCACTGATTTCAGCTCTAAATATGCACATTTTCGAACAAAACATAAGTGTATGTATAACCTGATGTTATAGGACTGTCATCTGATGAAGCTTATCAAGGTTAGTCAAAAATTATATATCTTTTGCTGGTTTGTTACGATCGCTAACTTTTGCCACTGGGGAATGGCTTGTGTTTCTGGCTATTGTGGTAAGCTAATATAACGCTATATTGTGTTTTCGCTGTAAAACACTTAAGAAATCGGAAATATTGTCTGGATTCACAAGATGCTTGTCTTTCATTTGCTGTACACTATGTATTTTTCAGAAATGTTTTATGATGAGTATTTAGGTATTTGACGTTGGTGTCTGTAATTATTCTGTCTGCTTTCGGTGCAATTTCTGATTGTAACTGCAATGTAAACTATGATTTATACCTGAGATATGCACATTTTCCGAACAAAACATAGATTTATTGAATAACATGTTATAAGACTGTCATCTGATGAAGTTGTTTGTTGGTTAGTTTGGTTGGTTCTTGGTTGGTTAGGTTGGCTTTGTGCATGCTACCTGTGCTGTGAAAAATGTCTGTCCTTTTTTGTATTTGGTGGTGAGCTAACATAAATATACGTGCTGTTTTCGCTGTAAAATATTTTAAAAATCAGACATGTTGGCTGGATTCACAAGATGTGTACCTTTCATTTGCTGTATTGGACTTGTTAATGTGTGAAAGTTAAATATTTCAAAAAGCTATATTTTGAATTTCGCACCCTGCACTTGAAGTGGCTGTTGTCATATTGTGCCCGGCTTCGGGCTTGCAGCCATAAGAATTAATGACTCCAACCTAAGTGTATGTAAACTTCCGACTTCAACTGTATTGTTTATGTATGTAACGCAACCCTTTACATAGAGAATAAGGAGAGTGTCATAAATACTCAGTCAAATATCAGTCATCCATCTTCATTGAAAATAGAAAAGAAAGGCAAGTAGGATAAGGGAAATGAATAATGGGCTTTATATCCAGCGCAATGAGAATAGAGGAGATAGTGAAGTCATGATGGATGCACCTGCAATAATCTGATGTAATTATAATAAATTAAGAATTGACATAGGCTATTGGACTGCAAGACAAAATTAAGAAATAAAACATTTGTTGTTCAACACTAGCCCTTTTCTTTTAAGGTGCTGTACATTACAGCCTATGTCTCATTTTTACATTTATTTTTATTTAACCTTTATTTAACTAGGCAAGTCAGTTAAGAACAAATTCTTATTTATAATGACGGTCTACACCGGCTAAACCCGGACGATGCTGGGCCAATTGTGCACCGCCCTATGGGACTCCCAATCATGGCCAGTTGTGATACAGCCTGATACAGCCTGCCGCATGGGTCAAGGCACTTGACACACAAATGTAACTTTTTCCTTCCAGTGTTGTGATGTATAGGCCTACTCAAAGCCAGAGCCATATTAGGATAAAATATATGGCTCGGGGGGGGGCTACTTTGTAATTGAAAAATGATTACAAACAGTTCAAATTAATCTAATTTGAGGTTATCCAATAACTTTAGCAGTCATTTAGTTATCAAAGGGGCTCTAAACTGTTTCTATAGACGTAAACTTAATACCTAGAGTGATTCTGCTTTTTCACAGTAACTGTACAAACCTTTTTCTTTACAGCCTATTATGAACAGATGAATGGATGTTCATTGTTCAGGGTGTGATGGGGATGAAGGATGTGATCATGTTAGTTGAGAGTTTTGTGGCACTATACTTCCACCCGGTGGTATTTGGTAGTGGTAGCACTGAATTGAACCACAGTTAAATAATGTCCAAGATGATTCCATAGGCTGCGTTCACACAGGCAGCTCAATTCTGATATTTTGTTCACTAATTGGTCTTTTGACCAATCATATCAGCTCTGATAAAGATCTGATGTGATTGGTCAAAAGACCAATTAGTGGGAAAAGATCAGAATCTTGGCTGTCTGTGTGAATGCACGTACAGAGCCTGTGTAGCCTAGGCCTAATCAACACAAACGAGTCAATAGCAGTCTGCAGGTAGTGGGACTTGAACAAATGTGTTGCAAAAAATAAATAACTGTGGGCATATGCCTGTTTAGCAGTTTACCTTGAGATTTGGAAAATATTATTATATTATCGCTGAAAATTAAGGTCTAACTGCTTTGGTCTGGCATATTACATTCCCACCAAAACCACAATCAGTTGTGGACACCTGCACAGAATAGCATTTGATGGAATATGATGTCAAATCTGATTCCAGGTCGGCATGCTCAGTGTAAACGTCATACATTCTAACCTTTCTGAGAACAGAGCAGGCCCGCCATTTCCCTGAATGCTTCTAGTCCTTTAAACCCAGTAGGAGTGGCGATACGCAGACACACAGAGATCCAGTGAGCGACAGATCGGGATGAGAGATAGGCAGAGAATGAGTCAGCCTACCAAATGTACCACCGCATCTTTATTTATGAGATCAATTTGATCAAAGGCGTTTTTCGGATCAACACTGGACTGAAATAATCAAGCTTTGGATACGTTTGAATTTTGTTGTATAATTTTTCTTCTGCCTCGTCGCCCTGTCTTTTTCTTTCAGTTTTTCCCTTTTCTTTATTTTTAAATAGGTGGTGGACTGGAGGTGTCGACCGTGGAGATTATATAATTACAATTCATTTGGAACTTTATAGACATTGTGATTTTTCAAATTCTTTGTTGCATCAATAAACGAAGATGTCGGGGCAGAGCATTACTGACAGGATAACTGCAGCCCAGCACAGTGTAACTGGATCTGCTGTGTCGAAAACAGTATGCAAGGCCACCACACATGAAATAATGGGTCCGAAAAAGAAACATTTGGATTGTAAGTATCGAAATTATCTAGAGTTTCTGATGTGTCATTCATTAAAACCAGTCGGAGGTCTGCTTCTCGTGAGTTATGGCGATGCCGACAAGGCCTAAAGCCTGAGTGGATAGGCTAATGTTATCGCTATGTTAGCTCCTGTCAAAATGTATCAAGCATACATTTTAGCAAAACAAGAGCATACAATGAGACCGCTCGTAACATTATTTACCTGGACGTTAACAGTAATATCAGATTTGGATCATTTCAGTGTAGGCCTACTCATCCTCACTGTCACACATAGCTAGCTTTCTAGCCGTCTGTTAAGTGGTTTCATTCATTCTGCATAGCTTTAGGCTGCCCTCCCTGACCTAAACAGTTATCATGTAATTATCAGTCATAGTGTATCTTATCTTACAATTTATTGACATGTTCTCCATGTACAGTACATTAACGTTTTGGCTATACAAAAATGCCCCCCAAAATATATGTTTCAGGGAGTAAATTCAGTAGACCTATTTGATCTATTTACCATAAGAAGAACAACCACATTTGAACAGCTCAGCTGTGGAAACTACCTTGTTCATTTTTCAGAGTAGAATGCTTTGTCTCATATGTAAGGTGTAGCCTACATTATCATCACTACTAGGTGTGTGTCACTGCTGGGGGTGTGTCACATGTACAGTGCCTTTTTGAAAGTATTCATACTTCTTGACTTATTCCACATTTTGTTGTGACAGCCTGAATTCTAAATTGATTAAATATATTTTTTTCTCTCCCATCTACACAATACCCAATATATATATTTTTTCAAATGTATTGAAAATGAAATGCAGATATCCAATTTACATAAGTATTCACACCTCTGAGTCAATACATGTTAGTCACCTTTTGCTGCAATTACAGCTGTGAGTCTTTCTGGGTAAGTCTCTAAGAGCTTTGCACACCTGGATTGTACAATATTTGCACATTATTTAAAAAGATCTTCAAGCTCTGTCAAGTTTGTTGTTGATCATTGCTAGACAGAGATTTAAATTTCTTGCTGTAGATTTTCAAGCAGATGTAAGTCAAAACTGTAACTAGGCCAATCAGGAACATTCAATGTCGTCTTGGTAAGCAACACCAGTGTATATTTGGCCTTGTGTTTTAGGATATTTTCCTGCTGAAAGGTTAATGTTTTACCCTCAGTGTCTGTTGGAAACCAGACTGAACCAGGTTTTCCTATAGGATTTTGCCTGTGCTTAAAATAAACTCCCCAGTCCTTGCCAATGATTAGCATACCCATAACATTGTGCAGCCACCACTATGCTTGAAAATATAAAGAGTGGTACTCTTATGTTGGATTTGCCCCAAACATAACCTTTGTATTCAGGACATATCAAATAACATTTTTTGTCACATATACGTGTTTAGCAGATGTTATTGCGGGTGTAGCGAAATGCTTGTAAAGTACATTTATTTGCCACATTGTTTGGCAGTTTTACTTTAGTACAGGGGTGACAAACTCATTCCATGGAGGGCCAAGTGTCTGCTGGTTTTTGTTTTGTCCTTTCAATTATGACAGACAACCAGGTGAGGGGAGTTTCTTACTAATTAGTGACCGTAATTCATCAATCAATTTCATATTAGGGGAAACCCTGCATTAAACTCTAACTATTTTAAAATCACGATTGGCCTCATGGTGAAATCCCTGAGCGGTTTCCTTACACTCCGGCAACTGAGTTAGGAAGGGCGCCAGTATTTTTGTAGTGACTGGGTGTATTGATACACCATCCAAAGTGTAATTTAATAACTTCATGCTCAAATGGATATTCAATGTCTTTAATTTTTTATTTATTACCTATCTACCAATAGGTGCCCTTTTTGAGGCATTGGAAAACCTCCCTGGTCTTTGTGGTTGAATCTGTTTGAAATTCACTGCTCGACTGAGGAACCTTATAATTATCTGTATGTGTTGGGTACAGAGAGGAGGTAGTCATTCAAAAATCATGTTAAACACATATTGCACACAGAGTGAGTCCATGCAACTTATTATGTGACTTTTTTTTACTCTTGAACTCTAGGCTTGCCATAACAAAGGGGTTGAATATTTATTGACTCAAGACATTTCAGCTTTTAATTTTTAATTAATTTGTAAACATTTCTAAGAACATAATTACATTATGGGGTATTGTGTGTAGGCCAGTGACACAATCTCAATTTAATTAATTTTAAATCCATTTAACACAACAATGTTGGAAAAGTCAAGGGGTGTATGTCACTTCCAACTATTGTATGGTCTGTCTCACTCACCTTGTCTCTAGTTACAAAAGTGTAGCAATTGCTCACAGGAAAGGGAAATAGAATGTGTCAGGATGCCCTTTCATTGCAATGGAGTGTTATGCATAATTGAAATTCAAATGGACTAGTAGAGTTTTATCAATAATCAATTCATGATTGTGGGTGTTTTTAAAATGTTTATTTATTTTTTATAATCAACTGTAGTACACTCAAATCATTTTAGAGTTGTTTTCTCAATATTGCTTGGTAGGCCTATCCCTTTGCAATATTTGCTCAATCAGAAAATCAGAAGTCAAGAAGCCAACTATAGTCCTAGCCAAAGCTGTGTTTGCACTTGCACTTCTGTGAATGGTTTGGCTGTCTGTGTAGCAGAGCTGCCTGGTAACTTGCTAGTGGAGTAAGAGTTATTTGGTACAGAGAGCTCTTTATAGCAGTCAGGGCCAGGCACAAGGATTTTCCTCTGGACTCCAGTAGTCTGATTTAATCAGGCTGTAATACACAATTAATTGGTATATACTTTGTCACAAATTTTGAGCAGCTGAAGGACAAACCACACAGACAACTGGTGAATGTAATTCAACATTCTGGCTTGTAAGGAACATTTACAAATTTTCGCAGGCATTAGTTTCAGGCTGTATATACCAATTAATTGTAAATTACAGCCTGCTTAATCAGACGAGGCATCCATCAGACTGCTATATATATATACACTACCATTTAAAAGTTTGGGGTCACTTGTTTTTCCTTGTTTTTGAAAGAAAAGCAAAACATTTTTGTCCATTTAAAATAACATCAAATTGATCAAATACAGTGTAGATATTGTTAATGTTGTAAATGACTATTGTAGCTGAAAACGGCAGATTAAAAAAAAAAATATTTATCTACTTAGGTGTACAGAGGGCCATTATCAGCAACCATCACTCCTGTGTTCCAATGGCACGTTGTTAGCTAATCCAAGTTTATAATTTTAAAAGGCTAATTGATTATTAGAAAACCCTTTTGCAATTATGTTAGCACATGTGAAAACTGTTGTTCTGATTTAAAGAAACAATAAAACAGTCCTTCTTTAGACTAGTTGAGTATCTAGAGCATCAGCATTTGTGGGTTCGATTTCAGTCTCCAAATGGCCAGAAACAAAGAGCTTTCTTCTGAAACTCGTCAGTCTATTCTTGTTCTGAGAAATGAAGACTATTCCATGTGAGAAATTGACAAGAAACTGAAGATCTCATACAACACTGTGTACTACTCCCTTCACAGAACAGCGCAAACTGACTCTAACCAGAATAGAAAGGGGAGTGGGAGGCCCTGGTGCACAACTGAGCAACATATCATATTGCAGAATGCTGTGCTAGCCATGCTGGTTAAGTGTGCCTTTGAATTCTAAATAAATCAGTGTCACCAGCAAAGCACCATCACACCACCTCCTCCATGCTTCACGGTGGGAACCATACATGCTGAGATCATCCGTTCACCTACTCTGCGTCTCACAAAGACACGGCGGTTGGAACCAAAAATCTCAAATTTTGACTCATCAAGACCAAACGACAGATTTCTACCGGTCTCATGTCCATTGCTCGTGTTTCTTGGCCCAAGCAAGTCTCTTCTTATTGGTGTCCTTTAGTAGTGGTTTCTTTGCAGAAATTCAACCATGAAGGCCTATGAACAGTTGATGTTGAGATGTGTCTGTTACTTGAACACTGAAGCATTTATTTGGCCTGTAATCTGAGGTGCAGGTAACTCTAATAAACTTATCTTCTGCAGCAGAGAACATTTTCCGGATTGACTGACCTTCATGTCTTAAAGAAATGATGGACTGTCGTTTTTCTTTGCTTATTCAAGCTGTTTCTACCATAATATGGGCTTGGTCTTTTACCAAATAGGGTTATCTTCTGTATACCACCTCTACCTTGTCACAACACAACTGATTGGCTCAAACACATTAAGAAATTCCACAAATTAACTTTTAACAAGGCCCACCTGTTAATTTAAATGCATTCCAGGTGACTGCCTTATGAAGCTGGTTGAGAGAATGCCAAGTGTGTGTAAAGGGTGGCAACTTTGAAGAATCTCAAATAGAGGTCGATCGATTTATGATTTCTCAACGCCGATACTGATTATTTGAGGACCAAAAAAAGCCGATACCAATTAATCGCCCGATTTTATAAATAAATAAAAATGTTTATTTATTTGTAATAATGACAATTACAACAATACTGAATGAACACTTATTTTAGCTTAATATAATACATTCATGAAATCAATTTAGCCTCAAATAAATAATGAAACATGTTCAATTTGGTTTAAATAATGCAAAAACAAAGTGTTGGAGAAGAAAGTAAAAGTGCAATATGTGCCATGTAAGAAAGCTAACATTTAAGTTCCTTGCTCAGAACATGAGAACATATGAAAGCTGTTGGTTCCTTTTAACATGAGTCTTTAATATTCCCAGGTAAGAAGTTTTAGGTTGTAGTTATTATAGGAATTATAGGACTATTTCTCTCTATACCATTTGTATTTCATATACCTTTGACTATTGGATGTTCTTATAGTATTGCCAGCGTAACAGTATAGCATCCGTCCGTCTCCTCGCTCCTACCTGGGCTCCAACCAGGAACACATCAACAACAGCCACCCTCGAAGCAGCGTTACCCATCACTCCACAAAAGCCGCAGCCCTTGCAGAGCAAGGGGAACAACTACTCCAAGTCTCAGAGCGAGTGACGTCACCGATTGAAACGCTATTAGCGCGCGCCCTGCTAACTAGCTATCCATTTCACATCGGTTACACCAGCCTAATCTCGGGAATTGATAGGCTTGAAGTCATAAACAGCGCAATGCTTGAAGCATTGCGAAGAGCTGCCCTCAAACGCACGAAAGTGCTGTTTGAATGAATGCTTACAAGCCTGCTGGTGCCTACCATCGCTCAGACTGCTCTATCAATTTGTAAGTCGCTCTGGATAAGAGCGTCTGCTAAATGACTTAAATGTAATGTAAATGTATCAAATCACAGACTTAATTATAACATAATAAACAAATGCGCTTGTTAAATCGTCACACGTTTGGCGAAGTAGGCTGTGATTCGATGAGAAATTAACAGGCACCGCATCGATTATATGCAACGCAGGACACGCTAGATAAACTAGTAATATCATCAACCATGTGTAGTTAACTAGTGATTATGTTAAGATTGATAATTTTTTTAGAAGATAAGTGTAATGCTAGCTAGCAACTTACCTTGGCTTCTTGCTGCCCTCACGTAACAGGTAGTCAGCCTGCCACGCAGGCTCTTCATGGAGTGCAATGTAAGGCAGTTGGTTAGAGCGTTGGACTAATAACCGGAAGGTTGCAAAAATGAATCCCCGAGCTGACAAGGTAAAAATCTGTTCTGCCCCTGAACAAGGCAGTTAACCCACCGTTCCTAGGCCGTCATTGAAAATAAGAATTTGTTCTTAACTGACTTGCCTAGTTAAATAAAGGTGTAATTTTTTAAAGAAAAATAAATAAATATTATTTTTTTAAATCGGTGTCCAAAAATACCGATTACCGTTTGTAATGAAAACTTGAAATCGGCCCTAATTAATCGGCCATTCCGATTTAATCGGTCGATCTCTAATCTCAAATATAAATATATTTTGATTTGTTTAACTTTTTTGTTTTTTGGGGAGGGTTACTATATGATTCCATATGTTATTTCATAGTTTTGATATCTTCACTATTCTACAATGTAGAACATAGTAAAAAATAAAGAAACCCTTGAATGAGTAGGTGTGTCCAAACTTTTGACTGGTACTAATGTATATATACAGTGGGGAGAACAAGTATTTAATACACTGCCAATTTTGCAGGTTTTCCTACTTACACAGCATGTAGAGGTCTGTAATTTTTTTATCATAGGTGCACTTCAACTGTGAGAGACGGAATCTAAAACAAAATTTCAGCAAATCACATTGTATGATTTAAGTAAGGCACACTTTCCGAAGTCACTGTATGTTAAAAAATAAATAACTTGATGTTAGCGTCAAACCTTTTTTAATCGGTGTGATCATCCTCAGAAACGCTATTCGTCACAAAGATGCAAAAGTATCAGTGAATGCAACGAAGGACCTCTCTATTTAATTCACCCTCACTTTAATACATTTAATTATATACTGAACAAAAATATGAATGCAACAATTTTACTGAGTTATGGTTAATTTAAGGAAATCAGTCAAATGAAATAAATGTGTTAGGCCCTTTTATCTAAGGATTTCACATGATTGGGAAGTGATGCAACCATGCGTGGGTCTGGGAGGGAATAGGCCCACCCACTTGGGAGCCAGGCCCACCCATTGGGGAGCGACGCACAGCGAATCAGAATGAGTTTTTCCTCCCAAGGTTTTATTACAGACAGAAATACTCCTCAGTTTCATCAGCTGTCTGGGTGGCTGGTCTCAGACGATCCCGCAGGTGAAGAAGCTGGATGTGGAGTTCGTGGGCTGGCGTGGTTAAACGTGGTCTGCTGTTGTGAGGCCGGTTGGACATACTGCCAAATTCCTAAAACGACATTGAAGGCAGGTTATGGTAGAGAAATGAACATAAAATTATTTGGCAACAGCTCTGTTTGACATTCCTGCAGTCAGCATGCCAATTTGCATGCTTCCTCAATTTAAGACATCTGTGGCATTGTGTTGTGTGACAACTGCACATTTTAAAGTGGCCTTTTTTTGCCCCCAGCAAAAGGTGCACCTGTGTAATGAAAATGCTTCTTAATATGCCACACCTGTCAGGTAGATGGATTATCTTGGCAATGGAGAAATGCTCACTAACAGGGATGTAAACAAATTTGTGCACTAAATTTGAGAGAAACAAGCTTTTTGTGCATATGGAAAATGTCTGGGATTTTTTTTTCGGCTCAAGAAACATGGGACCAACACTTTACATGTTGTTTTTATATTTTTCTTCAGTATATGTGTTTCAATTTCATGCATGTTATATCTCTTCTGCACGCCAGTTATGCATAATAGGTTACCGTTCAAATGTCATTTTCATCGTGATTATGGGAGCATATTGCATGACACACAGGTATAATGGCGTGGAGGTTGCTGGTTCAGACCCCAACTAAAGCATGTAGTAGGCTAGCTACATACTTTATTTAATTTCCTAAATTATTTTGGGAGACATTGGTTTTGGAACTACTGGAAATCTTTGTGAAACCAAGGTGATCACTGGTCACTTAATCTGAAAGTGTCCACTTTTAATCACTTTTTAATCCTATGTACTATCTATGCTAAAGTTGTGAATTGATTCAGCCAGCCTGTTGTTTCACACCTGTTAGTTGAGTTTAGGCCTACAGTACTCTCCTGAGGTACAGGAGTCTTGATCTAACATTATGAGTGAAAGTTGTCCCTCCCAAGTTTCCTTGAATAATCAGCTAGCCATGCTAACTGCTGCTCTGGAAGGTTATACTGTCCTACTTACTCCTGAAAACATGAGAATATAGGCCAGAAAGCCAGGCCTGGTTATTAGACTGACTATCTGTTCATCACTCAGTCTGACTCTGAATGAGAATGGGTAAGCACAGGTTTGACTGGCATCCCCCATTCTCTACATCAGGGCTCCAACCTTGTTCCTGGAGAACTACTGTCCTGTAGGTTTTCACTCCAACCCTAATTTAGCTCACTTGATTCTAATAATTAGCTGGTTGATAGATTTAATCAGGTTAGTTACAACTGAAGTTGGAGGGTAGCTCTTCAGGAACAGGGTTGGAAAGCCCTGCTCTACATGAATTCTCTAACCATGTTTCTGGAGAGCTACCCTTCTGTAGGTTTTCGCTCCGACCCCAGTTTTGACTAACCTGGTTCAGCTTATCAACCAGCAAATTATTAGAATCAGGTGTGCAATATTACGGTTGGCTCGATGCATGAGCGCATTCAGTAGTATGACATGAGTTACTATATGCGGAGGAATGAGACTGAAATGTTTTAATGTTTTCTAAATGTGTATTATCGGAAGCAACAGAGACCAATAAGTCCAATAGACCAATTTTGACGTAGTAGTGTTCAAATCAAATGTTATTTGTCACATGTGTAGACCTTACAGGAAAATGATTACTTACAATCCCTTAACCAACAATGCAGTTAAGAAAATACCCCCCCCCCCCCCCTCCAAAAAAGTAAGCGATAAAAGTCACATAATTAAAGAGCAGCAGTAAATAACAATATTGGGGCTACTGTATATACAGGAGGTACCAGTACAGAGTCAATGTTCAGGGGCACCGGTGTCAAGGTAATTTAGATAATATGTACATGTAGGTAGAGTTATTAAAGTGACTATGCATAGATAATAACATACAGTAGAGGGGGGCGGGCAATGCAAATAGCCTGGGTAGCCATTTGATTAGGTGTTCAGGAGTCTTTTGGCTTGGGGGTAGGCTTGGCGTTCCGGTACCGCTTGCCGTGCGGTAGCAGAGAGAACAGTCTATGACTAGGGTGGCTGGAGTCTTTGACAATTTTTAGGGCCTTCCTCTGACACCGCCTGGTATAAATGTCCTGGATGGCAGGAAGCTTGACCACATTGATGTACTGGGCCGTGTGCACTGCCCTCTGTAGTGCCTTGCGATCGGAGGCCGAGCAGGTGCCATACCAGGCAGTGACACAACTCGTCAGGATACTCTCGATGGTGCAGCTGTAAAACTCGTTGAGGATCTGAGGACCCATGCCAAATCTTTTCAGTCTCCTGAGGGGGAATAGCTCTTGAACCATGTTAGTTTGTTGGCCCTGTCGATGAGAATGGGGGCGTGCTCGGTCCTCCTTTTCCTGTAGTCCACAATCATCTGTCTTGATTACGTTGAGGGACAGGTTGTTGTCCTTGCACCACACGGTCAGGTCTCTGACCTCCCTATAGGTGGTCTCATTGTTGGTGATCAGGCCTACCACTGTTGTGTCATCAGCAAACTTAATGATGGTGTTTGGAGTTGTGCCTGGCTGTGCAGTCATGAATGAACATGGAGTACAGGAGGGGACAGAGCACGCACCCCTGAGGGGCCCCCATGTTGAGAATCAGCGTGGCGGATGTTGTTACCTACCCTTATCACCTGGGAGCGGCCCGTCAGGAAGTCCAGGATCCAGCTGCAGAGGGAGGTGTTTAGTCCCAGGGTCCTTAGCTTAGTGATGCGCTTTGAGGGCAATATGGTGTTGAATGCTGAGCTGTAGTTAATGAATAGCATTCTCACATTGGTGTTCCTTTTGTCCAAGTGTGAAAGGACAGTGTATAGTGCAATAGAGATTGCATCATCTGTGGATCTGTTGGTGCGTTATGAAAATTGGAGTGGGTCTAGGGTTTCTGGGATAATGGTGTGCTTCCCTTTGTAGTCTGTAATAGTTTGTAAGCCCTGCCACGTCTGATGAGCGTCAGAACCGCTGTAGTACGATTCGATCTTAGTCCTGTACTGACGCTTTGCCTGTTTGATGGTTTGTCAGAGGGCATAGCGGGATTTCTTATAAGCTTCTGGGTTAGTCCCGCTCCTTGAAAACGGCACCTCTGCTCTTTAGCTCAGTGCGAATGTTGCCTGTAATCCATGGCTTTTGGTTGGGGTATGTACGTACAGTCGCTGTGGGGACGACGTCCTCGATTCACTTATTGATAAAGCCATTGTCTTATGTGGTGTACTCCTCAATGCCATTGGAAGAATCCCGGAACATATTCCAGTCTGTGATAGCAAAACAGTCCTGTAGTTTAGCATCTGCTTCATCAGACCACTTTTTTATAGACCAAGTTACTGGTGCTTCCTGCTTTAATTTTAGCTTGTAAGCAGGAATCAGGAGGATAAAATTATGGTCAGATTCCCCAAATGGAGGGCGAGGGAGAGCTTTGTACGCGTCTCTGTGTGTGGAGTAAAGGTGGTCTAGAATTTTTTTTCCTCTGGTTGCAAACATGCTGAAAGAAATTAGGTACAACTGATTAAAGTTTCCCTGCATTAATGTCCTCGGCCATTAGGAGCACTGCCACTGGATGAGCGTTTTCCTGTTTGCGTATGGCAGTATACAGCTCACTGAGTGCGGTTTTAGTGCCAGCATCGGTCTGTGGTGGTATGTAGACAGCTTGAAAAATACAGATAAAAACTCTCTAGGTAGATAGTGTGGTCTACAGCTTATCATGAGATACTCTACCTCAGGCTAGCAAAACCTTGAGACTTACTTAGATATCGTGCATCAGCTGTTGTTTACATATATGCATAGGCCCCCGCCCCGTGTCTTACCAGAGGCTGCTGTTCTATTCTGCTGATAGAGTGTATAACCCGCCAACTGCATGTTCTTAATGTCATTGTTCAGCCACGACTCAGTGAAACATAAGATATTACAGTTTTTAATGTCCCGTTGGTAGGATATACGTGCTTTCAGTTTGTCCCATTTATTTTCTAGTGATTGAATGTTAGCTAGCAGGACGGAAGGCAAAGGCAGATTAGCCTCTCGTCGCCTGATCCTCACAAGGCACCCTGATATTTTCCCGCAAAATCTCAGTTTCCTTATCCAGCGAGTGACAGGGATCTGGGCCTGGTCAGGTGTCTGTAGTATATCCCTCCCGTCCGACTCATTGAAGAAAAACTCTTTGTCTAATCTAAGTAATCGCAGTTCTGATGTCCAGAAGCTCTTTTCAGTCATAAGAGACGGTAGCAGGAACATTATGTACAAAATAAGTTACGAACAATGTGGGGGGGATAGCATGGTTGGTTAAGAGCTGATAAGATTGTCTTGTCTGTGTGCCCAAGAAAAGACCCAGGCCTCAAATAGAAAACTTACACAAACGGTTGAAAATCCATTTTCTTCTTAAAAAATGTTATGTTGTGAAGAGAAAATAAGCTTGAAAGGAACTTAGCCTAGTAGCTGACTTGTACTGGTTCATGGGGCTCATTAGAGTAGAGCTTTAGGCCAACTGAGGCTATAGACGAGTGGAGAGAACTGGTGGCGGAAGGAGCAACTAGTAGTTACTTAAGATATTTGACCAAAAATATATTGTTTGATTTAAAGATGGTGACATATTCATCAGGCTTTCATCTATTGAACTTCAGTAGACCCTCTTGAGGAATTGCCATGGCAAAAAACTTGAGAGAGGCAGCCTGTAGTACCGTAGCATAGTAATTAAGTGGCTTGAGTATAGTTGGGCAATTAGCAAGACCTTGAATTAAAGCTAATTGAATGAGATTTAGTTAAGGGGAGAGTGCCCGTGTCTCTGTTTGCACAGATTTAAAAACATTGTCTTTCATAGACTATCAACTGACTTGAACCCAAAATTCAACTCCCCCATAGGGGAAAGGCCTTGTATCCAAAGTTGTTTTAACCTCTACTGGCCACTACTGTTACTACTTGACATCAATTATCCATGGTCTTCGTAGACATCAAGCTATCGCTAACATGTCTCTCTCTGTCTGTTTGTCTCATCCTTAGACCTGATCCATTGCACCAATGAGATGAACGTGAACATTCCCCAGCTGGCTGACTCACTGTTTGAGAGGACCACCAGCACGAGCTGGGTGGTGGTCTTCAAGTCGCTCATCGCCACACACCACCTCATGGTCTACGGCAATGAGGTGAGCTGAGCTTACAATCACCACTCTCTACAGTATTGTCTATGGCTACATTCACCACTCATTACATTATTGTCTGTAATATATATTATTTCTATAATAGCAATGCTATAGTGTTGAAGTTTTCAGTTCAGACATTAAGACAATCAATTGCTAACCATGGAATTTCTAGGTTTATATAATAATCAATATTTTTATAAGAATCTGGAAATTACTCTGGTGCGCCGGTCCTATTCTATTTCTGTAGATCAATGGAAATTAAGAACACGGGTTGATACCCCTCTTTTTCTTTGATACAGCGTTTTGTCCAGTACTTGGCTTCAAGGAACACATTATTCAACCTCAGTAATTTTTTGGACAAAAGTGGTTTACAAGGTAAAGTATGAGTACTTGGCTCTCAACTGCTGTTTTCAAGCTCATCCTTAACTATTAGTGACAAATACTTATAAGCTGAAACAATATAACTTATGAATGACTATAGCATGATTCTCATGTAGGTTTTCATGACAAATGTAAGATTTATATCACTTCTCAGGTCTCTCTCTCCCAGGCTACGATATGTCCACATTTATCCGGAGGTACAGTCGATATCTGAATGAGAAGGCTGTGTCATACAGACAGGTTGCCTTTGACTTCACTAAAGTAAAGCGAGGGTAAGAAATTCCCAACATATCAACAAAAGAAAGTGGTATGTTTGTTTTTGACTGACCCTCTCCTTACCTGAATGTATGTCTATGGAGTTATAAAGGCTCAAACTATTTCTTACAAGAAACACTTTCCCCTTGCAGAGCTGCCCGCAGGTGTAAAAATAATTAAAATATTTATGACAGCTCAAATATTTAGTTGAGAAGAGAATAAGATTCCTGTCAGTTTAACGACAGAATGTCATTTTTTTCAAAATGTTCAACGCTTTTTATATCCCATGAAGTAATCACAGGGGTATTTCTGTAACTCTGGGAACGATTTGTTAACATGCAGTAGAAATTGACTGGCTGCGGCTATTCTCACTGATTCCCTCCCTCTCTGTCCTTTGTGCTTCTAACACCTATCTAACACTACACACACATCTCAACAGGGTGGATGGGGTGATGAGGACCATGAATACAGAGAAGCTACTGAAGACCATCCCTATCATACAAAACCAGATGGACGCCCTCCTCGACTTCAATGTGAGTCTGAGGTCAACCTCCCCAAAACTGTGCTGCTCAGGTCCTGTAATATGTACTGTAATATTAGAAGGTTCCTGGGGCTAACAGATTGTCAGGCATACTGATTACTGAATGGACAGTGCTGAAACCAGAGATGGACTCATTCCTCCACACTGACCTGCTCTTTAATTGTTTGTCAGCGAAGCCAAAGTCATTATTGTGTGTTAAAAGGGCAACTTATGGCTTATGTGAAACTGAATGATGTGTCTCTTTCAGGTTAATGCCAATGAGCTCACAAACGGAGTGATCAATGCAGGGTTCATGCTCCTCTTCAAAGATTCCATTAGGCTTTTTGCTGCATATAACGAAGGCATCATCAACCTGCTGGGTAAAACCTCAACTCCAACTGTATTTTCTTCGCTAGTTTCTGATCAATACTCTTTTAAAATGTTTAGTCTGGAGATGCTTTGTAGATCATTGTACTGTAGATCTTTTGATATGTACAGTACTACATTTTACTAATGGAGACTGGATTCTCTACAGCATTTATCCCTAGTGTGTCTACAGACTTTCAGAGTTAATGCCTGCTGTTTTTTATTTTTATTTTACCACAGAGAAATACTTTGACATGAAGAAAACCCAGTGTAAAGAGGGCCTGGATATCTACAAGAAGTTCCTGACCCGAATGACCCGAATCTCAGAGTTCCTTAAAGTGGCAGAGGTGATTTCTTCTTCACCTGCTTTGAGTTTGATGCTATTCATTCATTCATTCATTCAATACCATTAATTGAAGGGAACATCCTCAGATATATTTCAATTTTTGTGAGAAAATTGTGGTGGCAGAAATTAGGTAGTGGTAGAAAATAAGTTTTAATTTAGAGGCACCACTATAAGTTTGCACATATTCTCGTTTGACAGCAGGTGGGGATTGATCGAGGAGACATTCCAGACCTTTCCCAGGTAAGGACTTACACTCAACTCCCTGAATGAGCCTTGCAATATGAGGGATTTACTGGTAAAACGTAATAGACACACTCTGAACAAAAAGCCTACACACCAAACTTACTCTATCCATTTGTCTCTACAGTTGGATTACTACTCTGTCTCCATCTCTCTCTCGCTCTCAGTTTCTCTCCCTTATTTCTCGCTGTCACTTCCTATTTTCTTCTCTCATTCTGTATTCTCTTTGTATGTGTCTCTCTCAGTATTAACTCCTCTTATTTAATCAGCTCTGTTGCCCCACCGCACTATATTTACTCCACCCTGCACAACTGTCTCCCAGAGATAAGGCACTGCTCAGTGCATGAAGTCCTCCAGTGCATGTTGCCAATTGTTGCCTTATTTTTCTTCTCATTTTTCTTCTTCTTGATTAGCCTCTATCTACAGTAAATAAAGGTGTTAAGCTGTTAAGAGTCCAAACTGACTGTGTATCTTACAGTACTTCTGATTTCACACTGTACAGCAAATTGAATAGATGGCCCCCCACACCTGTTGCGCTACAGTCAGTCTTTGCAGTGGCACTGGTTATATTACAGTATTTCCAAGAAAAATCCCTCCTCGACCAAGGATCATACTTTTCCTTGAAAGTACAAGTGCACTAATTGTGTGTTATGTCCCCTAATACATTTTTTTATGAGGCACCTGTAGTGTTATACCCTTCAAATACATTATAGTTATTTATCTCTGACCATCACCACCTTTATATTCTGTATTTCCCCTTATCTTTCCACCTTTAGTTCACAGTTTGTGTAAGTATTCTCATCTCACTCTTCTTCTGTGTCTATGACTTGCTTTGGTGTTGTCTTTGCATGCCTCTACTCTAACTCTGTGTCTGATTGACATTGTGTACAATTTGCTTCACTCCTATAAAACACAAAGGTCTCTTTGTCACATTAAATGTACATAGCCCATCCAACATGGCTGCCCAGGTGTGCTTAGGCATTGCAAATTCAACACCACATACTGTATGATGTTGAAAGTGCTGTGGTGTGTCATCCACATACATTTCAATATCACTCATCCAATGGAGCTTTTAGCTGAAACGCATACAACCATTGACTGGTGGTGGGCTACCCACAGTCCTTTGTGTTTCTGCTTGTCCATCAATGTATTTCTGTAGTGTCTCGGGTTAGTGTTTGTCCCTTAGTGAGGAGCTAAACACTTCCCAGTAAAGTATTTTGTCCTATATTTATATTGTATTTATTAGTATTTTTTAATCCCAGGCCCCAGTCCCCGCAAGAGGCCTTTTGCCTTTTGGTAGGCTGTAATTGTAAATAAGAATTTGTTCTTAACTGACTTGCCTTGTTAAATAAAGGTTAAAAAAAAATGTAAAAAGTTCTAGAATCCAGTAACTAAGGTATAGTGGTATATGGGACAGTATAGTTAGGGACCTGAGTTTTTCTCACCACGTAACATGACCAGCTGAACGTTTTCTGAAAAGTTGTCACGAAACACTCAAGTCATATAGCTAGTGTATGTACAATACATTAGATGAACTAGGTTGCCCACCACTGCCTTAGATGGTTGTGTTCATATAGTACAGTGTAGCTGCATGTTTCCAACCCTGGCCTTTACTAACTGCTGTTCTCCATTACAACAGGCTCCCAGTAGCCTTCTGGAAGCTCTGGAGCAGCACCTGGCCTCACTAGAGGGGAAGAAAGTCAAAGATTCCACCGCTGCCAGCAGGTATGTACAGGATGGGCTACATCCCAAATGGCACCTTATTCCCTACATAGTGCACTACATTTGAACAGACCTTGGTCAAAAGTAGTGCATAGGAAACAGGGTGCCATTTGGGACGTATCCTATGTCTCACACTGGAGTGTCTTTGGCACTGAGTCCACTATTCCCCCTGCAGGTAGCCTAGAAGCGGCTGCCACTATAATAACTGATTTGCTTTGTGCACAAGCTGTTAAGCCAAGATTGCTTTAATTATTATTCATGGTAATGGTTATTGATGTTTTCAGCCAGGGTTGCTGTAGTATTCTGCCTAAAGGTGCTTACTGTTGTTTCAGGGCCAGTACTCTATCCAACGCAGTGTCCTCGCTGGCCAGTACAGGGATGTCTTTTACTAAAGTAGACGAGCGGGAGAAGCAGGCTGCTCTGGAGGAGGAACAGGCTCGTCTCAAAGCACTGAAGGTACAGCCGTCATGACGCGTGGATCACAACACCAAAATGATTAGAATGGACATGGTTTCATGTTGCCTGTCCCATCTACATGTGAAGGACAGTGATATGTTGCAGTATGCAGGCAATGATTTGAACAATTCAAAGCCTTGTTTGGTGGATCCAGTATGGCCCACATGCATAACTACAATCATCACCTACTGTATTTGACTTGGACTCATTCCACCCAGGAACAGAGGCTGAAGGAGCTCTCGAAGAGGCCTTCCTTTGCCACCACAGACACGTCTCCTGTCTCCACCACCGGGGTCACTATCAGCACAGCCCCAGCCATCGACCTTTTCTCCACACCCAGCTGCTCCAATGGGTAAATGTTCACCTACGACCTGTGAAGCTTACCCACTCATGTGGTTGACCAGAGAGGTCAGCGTGGATTATGTATAAATTTGCTGCTAACCACTGATACAGGGTCAGATATTTCTTTATTTTCCTAGTGGTTAAGGTTAGGATTTAGAGTGCTCTGATTCTAGATCTTTGGTTAGGGGGAACCTCTACCTCAATACTTCCGTGTGTATCTGGTAATGCTTATGTTTAGCTACATGTCCCAGTGTGGATTCAGGTATCCCATCACTGCTGTCTTCTCTCCTCAGTGCTTTGAAGATGGAGAGTGACCTGTTTGACATTCAGCAGACGTTTAACCCTTCAATGCAGGCCAGTTCTACAGGGCTTCCTGTGGCAACAGCATGGGCAGGTAGGAGAAACAGCCACCACCACAGGACCACTCTATTGTCTGCTGTCTTCTACCATGACCTGTTCTGCATGCTCTCCCTCTCTTCCTGTTGTGTCTGACTCTGATGTCCTCCTGTTCTTCTCTTCTGTATCTCGTCTTTCTTTCTCTCCTCTGCCTGCCTAGATCCTTTCACCTCTGCTGAAGCTGGAGATGACTCCATGCCAAACCTTAACCCTTTCCTGTCAAAAGTCGTTGTCGATGCAGCCGCTCACTTACCTGTCGTGTCCTCCGACGGTGTTAGCTATTCCTCTAGGACGTCTGGTCATGAAATGTTTAGTGGTAAAGATGCTCTTTGTTCCTCCTGAAATATCCTTCCTGTGTCTGTGGGAATTTGATGGAAGTCTCTCATAACTGTTACTTCTGTCTACATGTACAGTGCATTGGGAAAGTATTCAGACCCCTTGACTTTTTCCACATTTTGTTACGTATCATCCTTATTCTACAATGGATTAAATTGTTCACCCCATCAATCTGCACACAATACCCCATAATGAGAAAGCAAAAACAGGTTTTTAGATTTTTTTGCAAATGTATAATAATTTTTAAACTCACATTTTACATAAGTATTCAGACCCTTTACTCAGTACTTTGTTGAAGCACCTTTGGCAGCAATTACAGCCTCGAGTCTTCTTGGGTGTGACACTTGGCACACCTGTATTTGGGGAGTTTCTCCCATTCTTCTCTGCAGATCCTCTCAAGCTCTGTCTGGTTGGATGGGGAGCATCGCTGCACAGCTATTTTCAGGTATCTCCAGAGATGTTTGATCGGGTCCAGGCTCAGGCTGGACCAATCAAGGACATTTAGAGACTTTTCCCGAAGCCACTCCTGTGTTGTCTTGGCTGTGTGCTTAGGGTCGTTGTCTTGTTGGAAGGTGAATCTTCGCTCAATTCTGAGGTCATGAGCGCTCTGGAAAAGGTTTTTATCAAGGATCTCTCTGTACTTTACTCCGTTCAGCTTTCCCTCAACCCTGACTAGTCTCCCAGTCCCTGCCACTGAAAAACATCCCCATAGCATGATGCTGCCACCACCATGCTTCACCATAGGGATGGTACCAGGTTTCCTCCAGACGTGAAGCTTGGCATTCAGGCCAAAGAGTTCAATCTTGGTCCTTTAGGAGCCTTTTGGCAAACTCCAAGCAGGCTGTTGTGTGCCTTTTTTACTGAGGAGTGGCTTCTCTGGCCAATCTACCATAAAAGCCTGATTGGTGGAGTGTTGTAGAGATGGTTGAACTTCTGGAATGTTCTCCCATCTCCACAGAAGAACTCTTGAGCACTGTCAGATTGACCATTAGGTTCTTGGTCACCTCCCTGACCAAGGCCCTTCTCCCCTGAATGCTCAGTTGGCCAGGCGGCCAGCTCTGGGAAGAGTCTTGGTGGTTCCAAACTTCTTCCATTTTTAAGAATGATGGAGGCCACTGTGTTCTTGGGGACCTTCAATGCTGCAGAAATATTTTGGTGCCCTTCCCCAGATCTGTGCCTCGACACAATCCCGTCTCGGAGCTCTATAGACAATTCCTTCGACCTCATGACTTGGTTTTTGCTCTGACATGCACTGTGACCTTATATAGACAGGTATGTGCCATTCCAAATCATGTCCAATCAATTGAATTTACCACAGGTGGACTCCAAGTTGCAGAAACATCTCAAGGATGATCAATGGAAACAGGATGCACCTGAGCTTAATTTCGAGTGTCATAGCAAAGAGTCTGAATACTTTTGTAAATAAGGTATTTCGGTGTTTTAATACATTTGCTGAAATTTCTAAAACCTGTTTTCATGTTGTCATTATGTGGTATTGTGTATAGATTGATGAGGAAAAATTGTATTTAATCAATTTTAGAAAAAGGCTGTAACGTAACAAAATGTGAAAGTCAAGGGATCTGAATACTTTCTGAATGCACTGTAAATGATCTCATGGCTGTCTAAAGTTAAGTGTTTGTTGTGTACCTCGAAATGCAAAGCCTCCACTTGCCATATTTGTATTGTAGCACAGTCCTATAATGGAAGCTAAGGTTTGAACCACAAGCTAACACTGTGACGGTGGAGTTACTGGTTATGTTCTTTTGATAGGCTCCCATGCCAGTTCAGTCTAATATGAGGCTTTATCACACATTTTAGTGTCTAGTAAACCCATGTCCAAGATTATTCTGACTGAGTGGTTATGTTCAAATTATGGTTTTCCTGCTGCTGATATATATTGTTTCATAATGTATTCAAATAGGCCATTGCTTCTAGATTCTGATATTACAAACCAATAATTTGATTATTTTCTCTTGTAGTATCCTCTTAGCAGTTTAAGTTTAAATCTGTTTCCCTTACTAATATTATTTTTGATTTTCTAGATCGTTATAATCCCTTTACTGACACAAACTCGTCCGTTTCAACCAATTACAAACGCACAGTGCGGATAGAACACTCCATCTCAGGTACTACGATGGCTCACCATCCCAGTCTATGTTTCCTGAGCCCATAGGCAAACATAGACCCCTCAACCCATGTAATGTGTTTAGTGGCCCCATAATAACCCTATGGTTAGGGTAGTCTGGTGATTTAGATGACTTTAGTGTCAATAGGATATTTTTATATCCTTGTACTCTGCAGTTCCTGTTTTGATTTTGTTAGTGTCCCTAATTCTAACAACTCAAACTGTCTCCTTTTTGTCTGTACTGTCACTTTGCCTTGCCTGCCTTTCTTGCCGTGCCTTGAAATGCCTTCCATTGCTCTCCTCTTCTTCCTGCTCCTCCTTTGGCGTTGTCAGACTCCTTCTGTGGTGGTCCAGTGGCCATGGCCCAGCACCTTCCACACCAGGCTCCCTACCCCACTGAGCCCTCTGCTGTAGCAGGTCAATTCAGAGGTAGAGTACTAGAGAAGCTGTAGCTCTACTGTAGCAGGTCTATTCAGAGGTAGAGTAGTTCTTTCTACTAGCCATTTAGGAGACCACCATTTTCTGTCAGGTGACTTTCTGTAACTATTTAGCAGCTGTGACTTTGACACCAATGGAATAATACTTCTCCATCATTGCACCTGCTGTGTTCTGAGCAGCCTCCCCTTTGACCTCTTTACAGGGTACTCCACAGCAACACAGGCCCCTCCCCCAGGAGCACTCCAAGTGGACTTCGAGTCAGTATTTGGAGCCAAAGCTTCCGGTGCTAACAACATGGAATCTGATGGTGAGGTGTTGACTATTATACTGTTTGATACACATGGTGTTTCACATCCAACCAATGTACACCTCTCTGTCCTCCTTAGACATCCTGAAACCCACCATGGTTGGCTCCAATCAGGCCCTGTGCTCAATCAATCAGCTGTCAGACAAACTGGTAGGAGATGACCTGGACTCCTCCCTGGCCAACCTGGTGGGAAGTAGGTGTCACAACGTCATGCTAGGATATTTCATTCAGGTTAAATGCCCAGAACAGAAAACTATGAATTTAAGAGAGATCAACACCCATCTTTGCCTGAGTGAATCATGGTGTCTATTTATATTTTATTTTATATACTCCTAGGTTAGACCGCACAGCTATAGCAGCAGAATTAACTGTTTCTGGATGTGTATATCACATTTATATTACTATCCTCTTATAGATCTCGGGATTGGAAATGGCATAACGAAAAAGTAAGTGAGCTGTTCATGCTGTTCAGTCTCTTCAACGTGCTGTGGTCAGTGCTGGATGAAGAACTGTTCTGTATAGCCAGCAGCAGTTAGGAGCCAGTGCTAATATTAGCTGTCTTAATCTACAGTGACATCCACTGGAGCCAGCCTGGGGAGAAGAGGCTGACTGGCGGTAGCAACTGGCAGCCCAAAGCAGCCCCAAACACCACCTGGAACCCCGTCTCCATGGTAATACACACTACACTGGCCTCTTAAGTACTGGTGCTCTTATCTGCCTGTGATGAGTGTTTTAGCTAATGTATCACTCGAGTGTTGGTTTCAAACAAACAATGTTAAGAAGTTCTTGACTTGACATTGGTCTGCTGTATTCTCTGTGGGAAAAGATGTTGCGTCATCATTTGTGTGTTTGTATCTCCACAGACCCCCCCAGTCATGGCCTACCCTGCAACAACACCCACAGGCATGATGGGAGGATATGGCATGGTCAGTATCTGTCAGCTGGATGTCTGGCTCCATTACCACTAAGGGACGTAGCCATACATTAGCTAGCACTAAGGGACGTAGCCATGCATTAGCTAGCACTAAGGGACGTAGCCATGCATTAGCTAGCACTAAGGGACGTAGCCATGCATTAGCTAGCACTAAGGGACGTAGCCATGCATTAGCTAGCACTAAGGGACGTAGCCATGCATTAGCTAGCACTAAGGGACGTAGCCATGCATTAGCTAGCACTAAGGGACGTAGCCATGCATTAGCTAGCACTAAGGGACGTAGCCATGCATTAGCTAGCACTAAGGGACGTAGCCATGCATTAGCTAGCACTAAGGGACGTAGCCATGCATTAGCTAGCACTAAGGGACGTAGCCATGCATCAGCTAGCACTAAGGGACGTAGCCATGCATCAGCTAGCACTAAGGGACGTAACCATGCATCAGCTAGCACTAAGGGACGTAGCCATGCATCAGCTAGCACTAAGGGACGTAGCCATGCATCAGCTAGCACTAAGGGACGTAGCCATGCATCAGCTAGCACTAAGGGACGTAGCCATGCATCAGCTGGCACTAAGGAACGTAGCCATGCATTAGCTGGCACTAAGGGACGTAGCCATGCATCAGCTGGCACTAAGGGACGTAGCCATGCATCAGCTGGCACTAAGGGACGTAGCCATGCATCAGCTGGCACTAAGGGACTTAGCCATGCATCAGCTGGCACTAAGGGACTTAGCCATGCATCAGCTGGCACTGGGGGACTTAGCCATGCATCAGCTGGCACTGGGGGACTTAGCCATGCATCAGCTGGCACTGGGGGACTTAGCCATGCATCAGCTGGCACTGGGGGACTTAGCCATGCATCAGCTGGCACTGGGGGACTTAGCCATGCATCAGCTGGCACTGGGGGACTTAGCCATGCATTAGCTGGCACTGGGGGACTTAGCCATGCATTAGCTGGCACTGGGGGACTTAGCCATGCATCAGCTGGCACTGGGGGACTTAGCCATGCATTAGCTGGCACTGGGGGACTTAGCCATGCATTAGCTGGCACTGGGGGACTTAGCCATGCATTAGCTGGCACTGGGGGACTTAGCCATGCATTAGCTGGCACTGGGGGACTTAGCCATGCATTAGCTGGCACTGGGGGACTTAGCCATGCATTAGCTGGCACTGGGGGACTTAGCCATGCATTAGCTGGCACTGGGGGACTTAGCCATGCATTAGCTGGCACTGGGGGACTTAGCCATGCATTAGCTGGCACTGGGGGACTTAGCCATGCATTAGCTGGCACTGGGGGACTTAGCCATGCATTAGCTGGCACTGGGGGACTTAGCCATGCATTAGCTGGCACTGGGGGACTTAGCCATGCATTAGCTGGCACTGGGGGACTTAGCCATGCATTAGCTGGCACTGGGGGACTTAGCCATGCATTAGCTGGCACTGGGGGACGTAGCCATGCATTAGCTGGCACTGGGGGACGTAGCCATGCATTAGCTGGCACTGGGGGACGTAGCCATGCATTAGCTGGCACTGGGGGACGTAGCCATGCATTAGCTGGCACTGGGGGACGTAGCCATGCATTAGCTGGCACTGGGGGACGTAGCCATGCATTAGCTGGCACTGGGGGACGTAGCCATGCATTAGCTGGCACTGAGGGACGTAGCCATGCATTAGCTGGCACTGAGGGACGTAGCCATGCATTAGCTGGCACTGAGGGACGTAGCCATGCATTAGCTGGCACTGAGGGACGTAGCCATGCATTAGCTGGCTCTAATGGGCGTAGCCATGCATTAGCTAGCACTAATGGACGTAGCCATGCATTAGCTAGCACTAAGGGACGTAGCCATGCATTAGCTAGCTCTAAGGGACGTAGCCATGCATTAGCTAGCTCTAAGGGACGTAGCCATGCATTAGCTAGCTCTAAGGGACATAGCCATGCATTAGCTAGCTCTAAGGGACATAGCCATGCAGTAGCTAGTATTGCTCCTCTACTGGTCTCCCCCCCCCCCCCCCACACACACACATACGACATACAGACAGTCATGTCATTTTTTTTAAAACACACCTCTTGATGCACTTGATTTTATGTACTTCACTTGATTTTATGTAGGCCTACTTTTAATGTGAGATGTCCTTAAGTATTTGTAAAGGTGTCCGCTAAATAACATGTATTATTATTTACGGAGGGAATAGGCGGAAAGTATAGCTAGCCCTGAGAAGTAATAGCCATACAGCAGAGATGGCACTGACAGATAATAGCCATACAGTAGAGATGGCACTGACAGGTAATAGCCATACAGCAGAGATAGCCCTGAGAGGTAATAGCCATACAGCAGAGATAGCACTGAGAGGTAATAGCGAATAAGAATAACAGTAATAAGTGCTATACATGCTTCTGTGCTATGCAATCTACTGTAGCGTGTCTCTTATGCTTGATGTTTCTCTATGCCATTGTCTTTAGCCACCCCAACAGCTTGGCTCTATGGGTATGATGAACCAACCCAACATGATGTACAACCAGCCCGCCATGAGGCCGCCCAACCCCTTCAGCTCTGTATCCAGCGCCCAGGTGTGTGTTCGTATAATAATCAGTTGTGTGTGTGTACCATGCACGTGAGTTCAGTGTCCAGGTGTATTCAGTACTGTGCATAGTTACATTAGCTGTGTGTGTGTGTGTGTACTATCCCCTGTGATAACAACAGTGTTCTAGTTTACTCTTACCTCTCAGGAGGAGAGGGACAAAATCTGTCTGTCATCCCTTTCCTCAAGAGTCCGCAATTTTACCCCCCTTGGAGTAACCTGTCTTTCACTTGATCTGATCCCTCCCCCTCACTCACACTCTCGCTCTCTCTGACCTCTCCTCTCCATGTGTTTCTCCCTCTCCCTGTAATAGCCCTCTGCAGCCTCTAGTCCTTCCAGCCAGAGTCCTCTCAGAGCCCCTGGACAGGACCCATTTGCACAGCTCTCTCTCAAGGATTTCTTGTAGAGCGTCTCTTAGGTACAGCATGCTCTGTGCTTGCGGATGTACATGCATGCACAGCGCGGCTTTACACTCATGCTTCTCCTTTTTTTCTCTTCATTACTCTTCCTTCATTTGAAAACTCACTGCTTCTTCCATCTGATCAACCACTGCTGTTTATTTCCTCTGGCTATATCTCTTGCACTTTATATGGGCCTGATTTAATTGGTTTGTGTCTTGCTCGCTTAAACAATCAGCAGATGCATTTCAGCATTTTTTACTTTGTTTTACACTTTCCACAGACACGGTAGCCATTACGTCTTTGCTGATATGCGTTTTCCCCCCATGCCATGACTTCAGATATAGTATTGTAGTTTTTAGCCAATAGGTTGGCATTGTGACAGTTGCTTTTGCTCTGAGGACATTGTGATGCCTTTTCATTGCATTTATTCAGTTTACCATTTCAGCACCACCATGAGTGAGCTGGTAAAACTCTGGTCTAATCAATCCTTGTATGATGATTTCCACCCACAGATGCAGTTCATGTAATACGAAGTGTCTCTCAGAAGATGAAGCACTTAGCAGCAAAGCTTTGTCCTCGTTGCCAGTCTAACTCTTCACAGAAATGTTCACCCCCTCCCCCCAAATACAGACATGTCAAGAACACAACGAACAGTGCAACGACTGGAGGAAAACCATGGAAACCATGTCCAAATGACGCTGGGAAGAAGAGAATTCACCACCCATTATTCTGTCATTTGTCCAAGACCTCAAGTGATGCTGCTGTAAAAAAAAAAATGAAATAAACCTATAGGGGTTCCACCGCCATTTTATAATCTGTAAAGATAGCTATGGGTGCTGAGAGACTTTGATATCTAATGTACTGGAAATACTACTGTGGTTGGATATAACAGCTTGGTGTTCTAATCGAGGGGGAGGGGGGACATGAAGAAAGAGGAATCCTTCCCTCTCTTGATCCGATCATCAGTCATCCATTTCCTAGTTATTTAACTGTCACTGAGTAGTGATGCTAATGACGTTTACACCTGTTTTAGTTTGTCTTTTTTACTGTGTTTACAGTAGACATTCCTTGTGTGTTTTATTTATTTATTATTTGGTTTTAAGACTGGGGGAAAAATCTATAGTACATTGAACACCTGTGGGAGTGCTTCAGCATTAAACATGGATGTTGGATTGTTTCATTGGAGAGGTAAAGAAAATAGATATTATATAAAATACACATATAAATGCAATGATAGAGCACTAAATGTTCTCCAAGTTTTGTGTTAAGAACAATTCTTACTAGCTCAAATCTCATGATTTCCCCTGTACTAGCAGAGTAGGGGGTTCCGGTATGAGTCAGTAATCTATATAGTCAATTCTGTGCCTAGAGTTTTTTGCAATGGAACAACTTTTCTGTCTAGTTGAAAAACACTTCATCCACGTTTCTGAAGCATCACACTGGGGTGGGATCCATTTTGCTTTAAGCTTGGCATGCCATCGACTCACTGACCATTTAAATGGCTGCCTTTACTCTGAATGTGAAAGAATTGCTTTTATATTGCACACATCTTTACACGCTACCTGCAACAGCTCCTCAGCTCTGACTCCCTGGGAGCCAGACGAGAGGAGAGTGTGTCTGGGTGTTGCAGATACGAAACAAGGGTTACAGTTTTGATGTAAATTAGTTGTATAAAGATCCAGTGGAACAGGGTGAGAGAGGGGCACTGTTGATCGGTGCTCTGTGTATATAAAACTGACTGTTCAACGGAGAGGGAAGTGAAAGATGTATGAAATATGAAAGCAATTCAATCAAAATTTAACTCTACCTAAGTTTGATTCAGGATATTTTCTGCATTTGTCCTGCGCAGATTATATTTTGTTTATGTAATTAGAACGTGTAGCAGACATTAACTGAGTTTTTTTCTTTTTCAAATAAAGAGCAGCTTCCACAAAGTGATGTTCTTAAACATTTTATTCAAATGTGTTGGTGAATATTGCAACAGTGATGGCATCTTTGGCACTATGGTTAGTATATATGTGGATTCTCTTAGCTTTTGGATGACTTTTTGCCTTTCTCCTGTATTTCAATATTTTATGTCCTCAGCTTCCTTTGTAGGAGATTTCATGGAGCCTCTGAACAAGACTGCCACCCTGTGTCCAATTTCTATACTACAAACCTGTGGTTATTATACAGTAATGTAGCTTACTGTATATGTGTATACTGCATTTGGATAAAATCTACTTTACTCCAACAGCATGTATGCAATCACTTGGAGACTATTTACAGTGTTGTTTTTTATCAACATTCACGTTTGCATTTTTTCACGCCAGCCTGTTTAAACACCTGTCCAACAAGCCTCAAGTCTACACTCCTCCTTGACAAACATACTCACCGCTATTATCGCAACAATCATCATGACTTTGTGGGTTGGATCTTGAAGTTAAGAATGTCACAATTGGCAGGGAATATGCCAGATGGCACGGCTAATAAATTAGCACCTCGTGTACATTTTACACAATTTTACTTATTCCCATTGTGGCATTGGCACTGTAATAAGATTGTAGTACGATTACATTACGTTAGCCTAGATACCCCATGAAAAAACTGTATCACTCGTTTTGTTGGGACAGCTGTCTTTTCAATGATTTTAGCTCATCATACACTTGAAGTTGCTACATTATAGGCTGCTATCAAAGTTGGCCGTTGACATTGAACAGTGACCAGCAGTCATTATGGGCACTTAACCCGTTTGAGTGAAGCGCATACCTCCCCTGAGTCTGACCCACCTCCCTCCAGTGGATGTCCGAATTTCTCTACAGAGGTAGCTTCCAAAACAAGGTAAAACTTTTTACTTACTATTTTTTGGTTGGTCTGTATTTGTCTACAAAAAGTTACAAAATAAGATATCAACCTACTGTTCTTTCAGATTTGAACGCTTTATGAGGAAAACATGAGGGCGTTGTGAAACCTTACCCACAATGACATTTGTTCTTAACATTACACAGGCTTTTTATTCGCTGTCAATCCTCAAAGTTCAGAAGGCAACACTTGTGAACGAATATGATTACAAGCTGCCTCAAATGTCCTAAGGCTAGACAGAAAATATCATACAATGAATTTAGACTTCAGAGAACTTTGCTGTGTATTCTTTATTTAGGCTACTTTTTGGTGTTGTTTTTCATGTCGTGGGCATGTACAGGTGTACATTAAAAAATATATAAATAATAATGATAAAATGTTTTTCTTTATAAGGCTAATCTCATTGTTGTCCTATATACAACAAATGTAAACTTATTTTAAAGAGCTTTAGGGCGTCTCTTTCTGAGAAGACATGAGTCTATGCAATTTAATTATCCAATTACCCTAACTTAGTTATGAGACAGATTAAGTAGGCAAAAACATCACATTGCACAAAACATTTCCTTTTAAAAGTTATCACTGTTGTCTGCTACTATATATACAATTTAAAAAAGCCTACCTCTGATTTATAGACCGGTCACACCCACAATATGACATTACAAAATGTCTTACATTAAACTATAATGTGAATAGCTAACATCAATGTCCAAATCACTGAGACAGGACAGAGGTAGCATGCATTATGTGGCTTCCATATTCATGTATCTTTTTATCTGACAACTTTTTAGCTGTATGCTTTTTAGCTGTTTGCCCAACATTTATAAGCCATTTTCACTAAAAAGTCTTCACAAGGTTGCTGGTGTTGTATTTGCTGTTGATAATGAAGGACAAAGTATTCATAAGTTGACCTGAAGTCAACAGGAGATCTCTGGTCAACTTGAGTTGTGTAGTATTTAATGTGCAAAAGTTGGCTTTATGGATCAAGGAACATGTCTCAGAATATTCAATTGACAGTGAATTCTAGTGTCAACATCAATTTTATTTTACTTTATCACCGAGTTGGTGATAACAATACTTAAGTTCTGTCTTTGACTGTAGCCTACTGGGTAGCACAAACTATAACATTTATTTATAGAGATGTGATTGATTTAAGTAAAGCAGGCAACCTGTCTGAATTCAAACTAAGGGAAGTCAGCAGAATTTCATTGAGAAGGGAAAAAAAACATTTGAATGAGGGGTTTCAACATGGCATTTAGACAGGCTGCTGGATGCTGATCTTTTTTTCAGTAATTGGTCTTTTGACTAATCAGATCAGCTCTGAAAAAGATCTGATGTGAAAAGATCTGATGTGATTGGTCAAAAGACTAATTTGTGGTTTACACAGGAATAAATCCTTACCTATTTAGGGATTAATTATACCCAGCATAGATATGGCAAAATTACGGTCATTCTGATTTCAACTGACTGCCAACTCAACATAGTCTTTTGTTTCTCAATGACTGTAAATCATGATTAATCACCTTATTTCACTCACTGTATGCGATTTATTTAACAAGGCGTTGATCTCTCCAGTGTTCAGAAAAAACTAAAGCACATTAATTGAACCACTTTAGCCCAACTCTCCACCCACTGCACACCAGCAGAGCTGTTTGTAGTTGAGAGAAAATAATACAGAGTACACTTAGTCCATGTGACCGCAGAGGAAAATCACATTAACTTAAATGAATTACTGTTTGATCCAGCATGATTTACTGAATTGCTGTTTGATCCAGCATTATTTATTGAATTAGTGTTTGATCCAGCATGATTTACTGAATTGCTGTTTGATCCAGCCTTATTTATTGAATTACTGTTTGATCCAGCATGATTGAATGAATTAGTGTTTGATCCAGCATGATTGACTGAATTAGTGTTTGATCCAGCATGCTTTTCTGAATTAGTGTTTGATCCAGCATGCTTTTCTGAATTAGTGTTTGATCCAGCATGATTGACTGAATTACTGTTTGATCCAGCATGATTGACTGAATTACTGTTTAATCCAGCATGATTGACTGAATTACTGTTTGATCCAGCATGATTGACTGAATTACTGTTTAATCCAGCATGATTGACTGAATTACTGTTTGATCCAGCATGGTTTTCTGAATTCGTGTTTGATCCAGCTTGATTTACTGTTCATTTACAGTCTTCACAACATTCTCCAGGTTTACCTTGAATATTCATATCAACTCTGAAGATGCTAGCTACCTGAGCAATGCCTCTGGAGCTCTGAGCTTAGAGACAGACGTTGCCCATCACATCCCATCGCTGACTGCTTCAACAGGTCACAAGGCCCAACTCCAGGCCCTTTCCATACCAGCCTGGGTGAGAGAGAGAACCTGAGTCACCATGATAGACTTGAGCCATCTAACGGAGGAAGAACAGTCGATGATCATGACTGTGCTGAAGAGAGACGAAGAGCTGAAGAAAGCAGAGGAGGAGAGGATCAAGTGAGTTTGTGATAGTCATATTCTCACAGCTCTGAACCATGACTGTGATGAGAGTATTTCCTAGTTTTCACGTCTTATTTTTACAGAATTAGTGTTGCCCCACTTAGCATCTCCACCATCTAGCTGAAATTATAGTTATGTAATCAAATACATGCTTTGTAAAGTAAATATGCAATATTTTATTAGATAATGTTATGTTTTCAATATTGTTTTATTATTTAGTGCCTATTCGTTCCCTTTCATTCTATGGAGACAGTGGTTCTATGTCAACCTCCCCAACCTGTGTGGGAGTGGTAAACAGGCTGGTGATGTTTGTCTGTCTGTAATATAATAACAACTCAGCCGGATACAGACACAGCCTACACCACAGAGAGGCTTCAATGTGAGATAAGGAATTCGATTATCACTCCAATTCAACGTTACAGAACCACGTGGGAGAGAAAAATGCAGGGTCGATGGTCCGAAATAGATACCCTCAGAGGTAGAACACAGAGATACATCTCACTGCATTTAACCATGGAATCCTGAGGCACATCCACTACATAAACAACGTTGTGTTGATGTATACTCAGACATACTTATAATTTCTTGTCATGTCATTACACATTCAGACGTGCCAACTAAGGACAACTGGGCATCTTAAATTAGCTTCAGTCTTTAACCTTCTTGTCAAAGCAGTTCCACAGTGAGACAAAAGTTGAGAAACAAAGGCCTATTCATTCTGTAATGGAGTTGGCCAGACAAGTCTATTTCTAACAGTAGAAGACTGGAGACTGACTCTGTATGGTTGACTTGTCTGTGTACAGCCATTGCCTTAGCGTAAAAGGATTAGCGCCAATCATGTGTAATACTGTGCTACCCCCTTTCACATGACCAGGGTTGTTTACATTCTCTTTTCCACCTTCTCCCTCCTTAATCCTCCACCCCCCCCCCCCTCCCTTTTTGCGGACGACTTTTTCAATCATTTTGAAAAGAAGGTTGACGATATCCGCTCCTTATTCACTCAACCTATAGAGTCCACTGGTCCCACTCACACAGAAGTACCCTACACCTTGATCTCTTTCTCCCCTCTCTCTCCAGATGAAATCCAGCGACTAGGGAGGTCGGCGCCCAACAACCTGCCCGCTCGACTCCATCCTTTCCTCCTTTTTCCAGACCATCTCTGGAGAACTTTTCACTTCCCTCATCAACTCATCCTTGACCACTGGCTATGTCCTCTCTGACTTCAAAATGTCCCAAGTGATTCCCCTCCTCAAGAAACCAACACTCAACTTCTCTGATGTCAAAAACTACAACCTGTATCTCTTCTTTCTTTTCTTTCCAAAACACTTGAGCGTGCTGTCTCTGACCAACGCTCTCATGACGATCTTCTTGATTTGTCAGGCTTCAAGACAGGTCACTCAACCGAGACTGCTCTTCTCTGTGTCACGGACGCTCTCCACATCGCCGAAGCTGACTCCCTCTGTTCTTATCCGCCTAAATCTATCTGCTGCCTTTGACACCGTGAACCATCAGATCCTCCTCTCCACCCTCTCAGGGCTGGGCGTCTCAGGCTCTGCACACTCTTGGATTGCATCCTACCTGGCAGGCCGCTCCTACCAGGTGACTTGGAGAGGATCTGTGTCTGCACCACGTACTCTCACTACTGGTGTCCACCAGGGCTCAGTTCTAGGCCCTCTCCTCTTTTCTCTATACACCAAGTCACTCAGCTCCGTCATATCCTCACATGGTCTCTCCTATCATTGTTATGCGGATGACACTCAAGTATTTTTCTCCTTCCCCCCTTCTGACACCCAGGTGGCGACACGCACCGGCGTGCCTGGCAGATATTTCATCTTGAATGTCGGCCTACCACCTCAAGCTCAACAAGACGGAGTTGCTCTTCCTCCCAGGGAAAGCCTGCCCGCTCAAAGACCTCTCCATCACGGTTGACAACTCCACGGGGTACCCCTCCCAGAATGCAAAGAACCTTGGCGTGATCCTGGACAACACCCTGTCATTCACTGCAAATCAAAGCAGTGACTCGCTCTGCAGGTTCATGTTCTACAACATCCATAGAGTACAACCTTTCCTCACAAAGGAAGTGGTGTAGGTCCTAATCCAGAAATTTGTCAACTCCCGTCTGGCCTACTGCAACTCGTTGTTGACTGGGCTCCCCGCTTGTGCCATCAAATCCCTGCAATTTATCCAGAACGCTGCAGCCCACCTGGTGTTCAACCTTCCGAAGTTCTCCCATGTCACCCCGCTCCTCCCCACACTACACTGGCTTCCAGTCAAAGCTCGCATCCACTACAAGACCATGGTACTTGCCTACGGAGCAGCAAGAGGAACTGCCCCTCCCCACCTTCAGGCTATGCTCAAACCCTACACCCCAACCTGAGTACTATGTTCTGCCACCTCTGGTCTCTTGGCCCTTCCACCCCTACGGGAGGGCAGCACCCACTCAGCCCAGTCCAAGCCTTTCTCTGTCCTGGCACTCCAATGGTGGAACCAGCTTCCCCCTGAAGCTGAGGGCAGCAGGGTCCGTGTCCATCTTCCAAAAACATATGAAACCCTACGTCTTCAAAGAGTATCTTATATAATCCCACAGCACCCACACTTCTCACCGCAACCCCCGCCCCCCAAATAAAAAAATAAAACATTTGAAAATGGCCTTTCATGAACTAACACTCGCACTTTACCCCCCTCTGACTTTGCTGATAGCTTGTTGATAGAGGAAAAATGTACTTACTGTACTATGACTGTGATATGTGGTTGTCCCACCTCGCTATCTTAAAATGAATGCACTTACTATAAGTCACTCAGGATAATGTCTGGATGACTAAAATGTCAAATGCAAAAGGAAAGATGATTCCTAACCCTGCTAGTGGACCTTTGAGATTCCCAATCATGTGCACTGTTTCTCTTATTGTAACAGAATTATGTTTCATAAGAAAGTTGGCAAACAGCAAAGACGCTGTAGCTTTTCAAAGATGTCAGGTTCATCAAGTTCCAGTTTAGCCTTTTCTTTAGTTTGCATATTTAAAAAGTAAACAAATGCAATTAAATATTATTTGATTAGAAACCTGATATCACTTCTGTAATCGAATAAAGTGTGTTATATTAACTCAGCAAAAAAAGAAACGGCCCTTTTACAGGACCCTGTCTTTCAAAGATAATTAGTAAAAATCAAAATAACTTCCCAGATCTTCATTGTAAAGGGTTTAAACACTGTTTCCCATGCATGTTCAATGAACCATGAATAATTAATGAACATGCACCTATGGAAAGGTCGTTAAGACACCAACAGCTTACAGACGGTAGGCAATTAAGGTCACAGTTATGAAAACTTAGGACACTAAAGAGGCCTTTCTACTGCCTCTGAAAAACACCAAAAGAAAGATGCCCAGGGTCCCTGCTCATCTGCATGAATGTACCTTAGGCATGCTGTAAGGAAGCATGAGGACTGCCAGGGCAAAAAATTGCAATCCGTACTGTGAGATGCCTAAGACCAGAGAGACAGGGTGGACAGCTGATCGTCCTCGTGGTGGCAGACCACATGTAACAACATCTGCACAGGATCGGTACATCCGAACATCATACCTTGGGGACAGGTACAGGATGGCAACAACAACTGCCTGAGTTACACGAGGAACGCACAATCCCTCCATCAGTGCTCTGTCCGCAACAGGCTGAGAGAGGCTGGACGGAGGGCTTGTAGGCCTGTTGTAAGGCAGGTTCTCACCAGACATCACCGGCAACAACATCGCCTATGGGCACAAATCTACCATCGCTGGACCAGACAGGACTGGCAAAAAGTGTTCTTTGGGGGGAAAAAGTATTTTATCTTTATTTAACCAGGTAGGCCAGTTGAGAACAAGTTCTCATTTACAACTGCGACCTGGCCAAGATAAAGCAAAGCAGTGCGACAAAAACAACAACACAGAGTTACACATGGGATTAACAAACGTACTGTCAATAACACAATAGACAATCTGTATACAGTGTGTGCAAATGAAGTAAGGAGGTAAGGCAATAAATAGGCCATAGTGGCGAAGTAATTACAATTTAGCAATTAACACTAAATACAGGTGTGCAAAAGAGCAGAAAAAAACTAAAAAACAAATATGGGGATGAGGTAAGTAGTTGGTTGGATGGGCTATTTACCGATGGGCTGTGTACAGCTGCAGCGATCGGTAAGCTGCTCTGACAGCCGATGCTTGAAGTTAGTGAGGGAGATATAAGTCTCCAACTTCAGTGATTTTTGCAATTCGTTCCAGTCATTGGCAGCAGAGAACTGGAAGGAAAGGCGGCCAAAGCAGGTGTTGGCTTTGGGGATGACCAGTGAAATATACCTGCTGGAGCGCGTGCTACGGGTGGGTGTTGCTATGGTGACCAGTGAGCTAAGATAAGGCGGAGCTTTACCTAGCAAAGACTTCTAGATGACCTGGAGCCAGTGGGTTTGGCGACGAATATGTAGCGAGGACCAGTCAACGAGAGCATACAGGTCACAAGGGTGGGTAGGGGCTTGGGGCTTTGGTGACAAAACGGATGGCACTGTGATAGACTTTGTAAGTGGCCTCGCCGAAGTCAAGGATCAGCAGGAGAGTCAGTTTTACGAGGGCATGTTTGGCAGCATGAGTGAAGGAGGCTTTGTTGCGAAATAGGAAACCGATTCTAGATTTAATTTTGGATTGGAGATGCTTAAAATGAGTCTGGAAGGAGAGTTTACAGTCTAGCCAGACACCTAGGTATTTGTAGTTTTTACATATTCTAAGTCAGAACCGTCCAGAGTAGTGATGCTAGGCGGGCGGGCGGGTGCGGGCAGCAATCGGTTGAAGAGCATGCATTTAGTTTTACTAGTGTTTAAGAGCAATTGGAGGCCACGGAAGGAGTGCTGTATGGCATTGAAGCTCGTTTGGACGTTTCTTCACTGACGAGTCGCGTTTTTTTCTCACCAGGGGTGATGGTCGGATTCACGTTTATCGTCAAAGGAATGAGCGTTACACGAGGCCTGTACTCCTGGAGCGGGATCGATTTGGAGGTGGAGGGTCCGTCACAGTCTGGGGCGGTGTGTCACAGCATCATCGGACTGTCATTGCAGGCAATCTCAACGCTATGCGTTACAGGGAAGACATTCTCCTCCCTCATGTCGTACCGTTCCTGCAGGCTCATCCTGACATGACCCTCCAGCATGACAATGCCACCAGCCATACTGCTCGTTCTGTGCGTGGTTTCCTGCAAGACAGGAATGTCAGTGTTCTGCCATGGCCAGCAAAGAGCCCGGATCTCAATCCCATTTAAGCACGTCTGGAACCTGTTGGATCGGAGGGTTAAGGCTAGGGCCATTCCCCCCAGAAATGTCCGGGAACCTGCAGGTGCCTTGGTGGAAGAGTGGGGTGACATCTCACTGCAAGAACTGGCAAATCTGGTGCAATCCATGAGAAGGAGATGCACTGCAGTACTTAATGCAGCTGGTGGCCACACCAGATACTGACAGTTACTTTTGATTTTGACCCCACCTTTGTTCAGGGACACATTATTCCATTTCTGTTTGTCACATGTCTGTGGAACTTGTTCAGTTTATCTCTCAGTTGTTGAATCTTGTTATGTTTATACAAATATTTACAAGTGATGTTTGCTGAAAATAATCGCAGTTGACAGTGAGAGGACGTTTCTTTTTTTGCTGAGTTTATGATGTGGTATTAGTGAGGAGTTGTGTTCAAACAGATATGCTGCAGATTCAGGTGGTTGCCTGTGGTGGTATGGCCCTTTTGTTTGCCCAAGGAATTATGTTTCCCTCATAATATCAGAGTAGAGTTACACAGAACACCCAGAAACTAGTAATGGTGTTACTGTCCTGGTCAAACTCGCTTGTTCACTTGTTCACAGGCAAATATTGTATGTACTCTCAGTGCATATCCAGCTAAACAATGTTGTTACAAAGAAAACATGTTACTTAATCACCAACAAATGTTGATGTTTCCCTCATTTAATACTGATTGAATGAAATAAGTGTTTTCTCCTCCCAAAGAATGTGGAACTATTTGGCACAAGAGCTGTATTGTGTTCCCATGTCTATTGGTTTAGATTGTTAACTCATGTGGTGGTAAATGTACCTTTTCCCGTCAACGTTTAGCCTATAGTGTGTCTCTCAACCAAATCAAATGGTTAACAGATGTTAATCGAATGTAGCGAAATGCTTATTCTTCTAGTTCCGACACTGCAGTAATATCTAACAAGTAATCTAACAAATTCACAACGGCTACCTTATACACACAAATGTAAAGGGATGAATAAGAGTATGTACATATAAATATATGGATGAGCGATGGCCATGCGGCTTAGGCAAGATGCAGTAGATGGTATAGAATACAGTATATGCAGTTGAAGTCGGAAGTTTACGTACACCTTAGCGAAATACATTTAAAATGAGTTTTTCACAATTCCTGACATTTAATCCGAGTAAAGATTCCCTGTCTTAGGTCAGTTAGGATCACCACTTTATTTTAAGAATGTGAAATG